>NW_028294887.1:0-124143 GCF_964341445.2 Mesoplodon mirus | reverse complement strand
CGGCTCTGGGACCATGCCTCACTACGCAGGTGAAAGGGCCGGGAACTAATCTGTTCTCTAAGGCTAGCGTTCCACAGCTTTGCAACAGCCCCAGGAGCACGGTTCTTGGGCAGGCTTTCTTTCCATGCGGGTCTGCCACGTTGAGGACACCTAAGCGGCCCTGAAAGAAACCACCGGGGCTCCAATCCACTTTGGGGACTCGTGCTCGACGTCTCTCTAAGTGAGGCAGAAAGTAGGCTTTAGGTCCAGCCCGAAGTAAAGTAGAGATTTACCCTGAGCCTTGCTAGGCACTTGGAACATGCAAAGTCACCTAGGCCTCCTGAGGGCATTTAGAGGATTACGCCATTCAGCACATGCAGAACTCACTGCATCCCAAAGTTTCATCGCAGAAGGCCGAATTGTGCTGCAAGGGCCTCCTTTGGCTTGTCAGCGAAGAGAGGTCTATGTGCTGGGTGATCCGGTGTGTAATTGAGAAGAAGCCTGGCGAAAGGCAGGATTTCCCCCCGTTTGAAAGGTAGATAGTGGCGGCCTCAAGATGACTGAAAGTGCTCTTACCCGTCTTCTAGTCAGTGCTAGGAATGCCTCAGGGAAGAAAGTGAGTTTTCTCCTACGAATCCAGGTGGTGGCCAGTGCCTTGCTAGGAGCTCATCCCACGGCTTGCCCGAGCTAAAGTGCGAAGTAAACGTGACCCCGGGCCTCAAGGTAAGCACGAGTGTTTCCTATCAGCACACTTTGCTGTGCAGCCATCTCCATGAACCCTGACTCGATAGAGTGCTTTAACTCCTCTACGGCTCTCCGGAGGCCTCAGAGAGTCGCGTATGAATTCCCTTCTGAGGGAGAGCGTGTGTGCCGCGAGTCCCCTGTTTGTTTTCCGAGCAACACAGCGCAGAACAGGCTGTGGGGGGTCAACCCTTTCTATGCAGAGGGAAGGGCAATGAACTGATCCTCGCTTGCAGAGCCTGATTTCTACCGCTGTAAAGCAGCCCCAGGACAACGTTTTTGCCAGTATTACATTCAACGTGGCTCTCCCTCGGAGGAGGCCCTCTGAACAGCCCTGAAAGAATCCCTGAGCCTTCAGAGCCCCCTGGCGACTCTTACCTGTCATCTCTCTATTGTGACGCAAGGTACACTGTAGGTCCAGCCTGACAGAAAGAGCAGAAAAACCGGTCAACTTGGGAGACATTTGGACGATCCAAAGTCACCTAGGCCTGACTAAGTCATTAAGCGGGTAATGCTAGGCACGGCATGCAAAAGAGCCCGCCTGCAACGAAGTGTGATCATAGAAAGGCCCCGTGTGGCCGAAAGTCTCCAGTAGTCAGTCAGAGGGTGCCGGTAAATGCGCTGTGGGGTCACGTGGGAAACTGGAGCATGTGGGAGAAGCCCGACTCTCCCCCTTTGGAAAGCAACTTCGGGGCAGCTTCCAAGCTGCCTGCACGCCACGCCCCCAGGACACTGTTCACTCCACAGATGCCTCTGAGGAGCAGTGAGCTTCTGCAAAAGAAACCGGGCGCTTGCGGTTCCTCCCTGGGAGCTCAGCCCAGAGCATACTGTAGCTAAAGTGCCAACTAAAGGTGACCTCGATCCACGAGGTAAGGTGCACATTTTCCCATTCCCAGAGGCAGGGGTGCACCAGTTTCTAGGAAGTCTCAGTCAGTGGACGGCTTTAGCTTTAGTATGCCTCAGAGTGCTCAAGCCTCTGACGGGGGCACTTCTTTCCGAGGAAGTGCACCGTGGACCCAAAGCCTTCTGAGCCCCATCAAGGGATACACGGCTCTGGGACCATGCCTCACTACGCAGGTGAAAGGGCCGGGAACTAATCTGTTCTCTAAGGCTAGCGTTCCACAGCTTTGCAACAGCCCCAGGAGCACGGTTCTTGGGCAGGCTTTCTTTCCATGCGGGTCTGCCACGTTGAGGACACCTAAGCGGCCCTGAAAGAAACCACCGGGGCTCCAATCCACTTTGGGGACTCGTGCTCGACGTCTCTCTAAGTGAGGCAGAAAGTAGACTTTAGGTCCAGCCCGAAGTAAAGTAGAGATTTACCCTGAGCCTTGCTAGGCACTTGGAACATGCAAAGTCACCTAGGCCTCCTGAGGGCATTTAGAGGATTACGCCATTCAGCACATGCAGAACTCACTGCATCCCAAAGTTTCATCGCAGAAGGCCGAATTGTGCTGCAAGGGCCTCCTTTGGCTTGTCAGCGAAGAGAGGTCTATGTGCTGGGTGATCCGGTGTGTAATTGAGAAGAAGCCTGGCGAAAGGCAGGATTTCCCCCCGTTTGAAAGGTAGATAGTGGCGGCCTCAAGATGACTGAAAGTGCTCTTACCCGTCTTCTAGTCAGTGCTAGGAATGCCTCAGGGAAGAAAGTGAGTTTTCTCCTACGAATCCAGGTGGTGGCCAGTGCCTTGCTAGGAGCTCATCCCACGGCTTGCCCGAGCTAAAGTGCGAAGTAAACGTGACCCCGGGCCTCAAGGTAAGCACGAGTGTTTCCTATCAGCACACTTTGCTGTGCAGCCATCTCCATGAACCCTGACTCGATAGAGTGCTTTAACTCCTCTACGGCTCTCCGGAGGCCTCAGAGAGTCGCGTATGAATTCCCTTCTGAGGGAGAGCGTGTGTGCCGCGAGTCCCCTGTTTGTTTTCCGAGCAACACAGCGCAGAACAGGCTGTGGGGGGTCAACCCTTTCTATGCAGAGGGAAGGGCAATGAACTGATCCTCGCTTGCAGAGCCTGATTTCTACCGCTGTAAAGCAGCCCCAGGACAACGTTTTTGCCAGTATTACATTCAACGTGGCTCTCCCTCGGAGGAGGCCCTCTGAACAGCCCTGAAAGAATCCCTGAGCCTTCAGAGCCCCCTGGCGACTCTTACCTGTCATCTCTCTATTGTGACGCAAGGTACACTGTAGGTCCAGCCTGACAGAAAGAGCAGAAAAACCGGTCAACTTGGGAGACATTTGGACGATCCAAAGTCACCTAGGCCTGACTAAGTCATTAAGCGGGTAATGCTAGGCACGGCATGCAAAAGAGCCCGCCTGCAACGAAGTGTGATCATAGAAAGGCCCCGTGTGGCCGAAAGTCTCCAGTAGTCAGTCAGAGGGTGCCGGTAAATGCGCTGTGGGGTCACGTGGGAAACTGGAGCATGTGGGAGAAGCCCGACTCTCCCCCTTTGGAAAGCAACTTCGGGGCAGCTTCCAAGCTGCCTGCACGCCACGCCCCCAGGACACTGTTCACTCCACAGATGCCTCTGAGGAGCAGTGAGCTTCTGCAAAAGAAACCGGGCGCTTGCGGTTCCTCCCTGGGAGCTCAGCCCAGAGCATACTGTAGCTAAAGTGCCAACTAAAGGTGACCTCGATCCACGAGGTAAGGTGCACATTTTCCCATTCCCAGAGGCAGGGGTGCACCAGTTTCTAGGAAGTCTCAGTCAGTGGACGGCTTTAGCTTTAGTATGCCTCAGAGTGCTCAAGCCTCTGACGGGGGCACTTCTTTCCGAGGAAGTGCACCGTGGACCCAAAGCCTTCTGAGCCCCATCAAGGGATACACGGCTCTGGGACCATGCCTCACTACGCAGGTGAAAGGGCCGGGAACTAATCTGTTCTCTAAGGCTAGCGTTCCACAGCTTTGCAACAGCCCCAGGAGCACGGTTCTTGGGCAGGCTTTCTTTCCATGCGGGTCTGCCACGTTGAGGACACCTAAGCGGCCCTGAAAGAAACCACCGGGGCTCCAATCCACTTTGGGGACTCGTGCTCGACGTCTCTCTAAGTGAGGCAGAAAGTAGGCTTTAGGTCCAGCCCGAAGTAAAGTAGAGATTTACCCTGAGCCTTGCTAGGCACTTGGAACATGCAAAGTCACCTAGGCCTCCTGAGGGCATTTAGAGGATTACGCCATTCAGCACATGCAGAACTCACTGCATCCCAAAGTTTCATCGCAGAAGGCCGAATTGTGCTGCAAGGGCCTCCTTTGGCTTGTCAGCGAAGAGAGGTCTATGTGCTGGGTGATCCGGTGTGTAATTGAGAAGAAGCCTGGCGAAAGGCAGGATTTCCCCCCGTTTGAAAGGTAGATAGTGGCGGCCTCAAGATGACTGAAAGTGCTCTTACCCGTCTTCTAGTCAGTGCTAGGAATGCCTCAGGGAAGAAAGTGAGTTTTCTCCTACGAATCCAGGTGGTGGCCAGTGCCTTGCTAGGAGCTCATCCCACGGCTTGCCCGAGCTAAAGTGCGAAGTAAACGTGACCCCGGGCCTCAAGGTAAGCACGAGTGTTTCCTATCAGCACACTTTGCTGTGCAGCCATCTCCATGAACCCTGACTCGATAGAGTGCTTTAACTCCTCTACGGCTCTCCGGAGGCCTCAGAGAGTCGCGTATGAATTCCCTTCTGAGGGAGAGCGTGTGTGCCGCGAGTCCCCTGTTTGTTTTCCGAGCAACACAGCGCAGAACAGGCTGTGGGGGGTCAACCCTTTCTATGCAGAGGGAAGGGCAATGAACTGATCCTCGCTTGCAGAGCCTGATTTCTACCGCTGTAAAGCAGCCCCAGGACAACGTTTTTGCCAGTATTACATTCAACGTGGCTCTCCCTCGGAGGAGGCCCTCTGAACAGCCCTGAAAGAATCCCTGAGCCTTCAGAGCCCCCTGGCGACTCTTACCTGTCATCTCTCTATTGTGACGCAAGGTACACTGTAGGTCCAGCCTGACAGAAAGAGCAGAAAAACCGGTCAACTTGGGAGACATTTGGACGATCCAAAGTCACCTAGGCCTGACTAAGTCATTAAGCGGGTAATGCTAGGCACGGCATGCAAAAGAGCCCGCCTGCAACGAAGTGTGATCATAGAAAGGCCCCGTGTGGCCGAAAGTCTCCAGTAGTCAGTCAGAGGGTGCCGGTAAATGCGCTGTGGGGTCACGTGGGAAACTGGAGCATGTGGGAGAAGCCCGACTCTCCCCCTTTGGAAAGCAACTTCGGGGCAGCTTCCAAGCTGCCTGCACGCCACGCCCCCAGGACACTGTTCACTCCACAGATGCCTCTGAGGAGCAGTGAGCTTCTGCAAAAGAAACCGGGCGCTTGCGGTTCCTCCCTGGGAGCTCAGCCCAGAGCATACTGTAGCTAAAGTGCCAACTAAAGGTGACCTCGATCCACGAGGTAAGGTGCACATTTTCCCATTCCCAGAGGCAGGGGTGCACCAGTTTCTAGGAAGTCTCAGTCAGTGGACGGCTTTAGCTTTAGTATGCCTCAGAGTGCTCAAGCCTCTGACGGGGGCACTTCTTTCCGAGGAAGTGCACCGTGGACCCAAAGCCTTCTGAGCCCCATCAAGGGATACACGGCTCTGGGACCATGCCTCACTACGCAGGTGAAAGGGCCGGGAACTAATCTGTTCTCTAAGGCTAGCGTTCCACAGCTTTGCAACAGCCCCAGGAGCACGGTTCTTGGGCAGGCTTTCTTTCCATGCGGGTCTGCCACGTTGAGGACACCTAAGCGGCCCTGAAAGAAACCACCGGGGCTCCAATCCACTTTGGGGACTCGTGCTCGACGTCTCTCTAAGTGAGGCAGAAAGTAGGCTTTAGGTCCAGCCCGAAGTAAAGTAGAGATTTACCCTGAGCCTTGCTAGGCACTTGGAACATGCAAAGTCACCTAGGCCTCCTGAGGGCATTTAGAGGATTACGCCATTCAGCACATGCAGAACTCACTGCATCCCAAAGTTTCATCGCAGAAGGCCGAATTGTGCTGCAAGGGCCTCCTTTGGCTTGTCAGCGAAGAGAGGTCTATGTGCTGGGTGATCCGGTGTGTAATTGAGAAGAAGCCTGGCGAAAGGCAGGATTTCCCCCCGTTTGAAAGGTAGATAGTGGCGGCCTCAAGATGACTGAAAGTGCTCTTACCCGTCTTCTAGTCAGTGCTAGGAATGCCTCAGGGAAGAAAGTGAGTTTTCTCCTACGAATCCAGGTGGTGGCCAGTGCCTTGCTAGGAGCTCATCCCACGGCTTGCCCGAGCTAAAGTGCGAAGTAAACGTGACCCCGGGCCTCAAGGTAAGCACGAGTGTTTCCTATCAGCACACTTTGCTGTGCAGCCATCTCCATGAACCCTGACTCGATAGAGTGCTTTAACTCCTCTACGGCTCTCCGGAGGCCTCAGAGAGTCGCGTATGAATTCCCTTCTGAGGGAGAGCGTGTGTGCCGCGAGTCCCCTGTTTGTTTTCCGAGCAACACAGCGCAGAACAGGCTGTGGGGGGTCAACCCTTTCTATGCAGAGGGAAGGGCAATGAACTGATCCTCGCTTGCAGAGCCTGATTTCTACCGCTGTAAAGCAGCCCCAGGACAACGTTTTTGCCAGTATTACATTCAACGTGGCTCTCCCTCGGAGGAGGCCCTCTGAACAGCCCTGAAAGAATCCCTGAGCCTTCAGAGCCCCCTGGCGACTCTTACCTGTCATCTCTCTATTGTGACGCAAGGTACACTGTAGGTCCAGCCTGACAGAAAGAGCAGAAAAACCGGTCAACTTGGGAGACATTTGGACGATCCAAAGTCACCTAGGCCTGACTAAGTCATTAAGCGGGTAATGCTAGGCACGGCATGCAAAAGAGCCCGCCTGCAACGAAGTGTGATCATAGAAAGGCCCCGTGTGGCCGAAAGTCTCCAGTAGTCAGTCAGAGGGTGCCGGTAAATGCGCTGTGGGGTCACGTGGGAAACTGGAGCATGTGGGAGAAGCCCGACTCTCCCCCTTTGGAAAGCAACTTCGGGGCAGCTTCCAAGCTGCCTGCACGCCACGCCCCCAGGACACTGTTCACTCCACAGATGCCTCTGAGGAGCAGTGAGCTTCTGCAAAAGAAACCGGGCGCTTGCGGTTCCTCCCTGGGAGCTCAGCCCAGAGCATACTGTAGCTAAAGTGCCAACTAAAGGTGACCTCGATCCACGAGGTAAGGTGCACATTTTCCCATTCCCAGAGGCAGGGGTGCACCAGTTTCTAGGAAGTCTCAGTCAGTGGACGGCTTTAGCTTTAGTATGCCTCAGAGTGCTCAAGCCTCTGACGGGGGCACTTCTTTCCGAGGAAGTGCACCGTGGACCCAAAGCCTTCTGAGCCCCATCAAGGGATACACGGCTCTGGGACCATGCCTCACTACGCAGGTGAAAGGGCCGGGAACTAATCTGTTCTCTAAGGCTAGCGTTCCACAGCTTTGCAACAGCCCCAGGAGCACGGTTCTTGGGCAGGCTTTCTTTCCATGCGGGTCTGCCACGTTGAGGACACCTAAGCGGCCCTGAAAGAAACCACCGGGGCTCCAATCCACTTTGGGGACTCGTGCTCGACGTCTCTCTAAGTGAGGCAGAAAGTAGGCTTTAGGTCCAGCCCGAAGTAAAGTAGAGATTTACCCTGAGCCTTGCTAGGCACTTGGAACATGCAAAGTCACCTAGGCCTCCTGAGGGCATTTAGAGGATTACGCCATTCAGCACATGCAGAACTCACTGCATCCCAAAGTTTCATCGCAGAAGGCCGAATTGTGCTGCAAGGGCCTCCTTTGGCTTGTCAGCGAAGAGAGGTCTATGTGCTGGGTGATCCGGTGTGTAATTGAGAAGAAGCCTGGCGAAAGGCAGGATTTCCCCCCATTTGAAAGGTAGATAGTGGCGGCCTCAAGATGACTGAAAGTGCTCTTACCCGTCTTCTAGTCAGTGCTAGGAATGCCTCAGGGAAGAAAGTGAGTTTTCTCCTACGAATCCAGGTGGTGGCCAGTGCCTTGCTAGGAGCTCATCCCACGGCTTGCCCGAGCTAAAGTGCGAAGTAAACGTGACCCCGGGCCTCAAGGTAAGCACGAGTGTTTCCTATCAGCACACTTTGCTGTGCAGCCATCTCCATGAACCCTGACTCGATAGAGTGCTTTAACTCCTCTACGGCTCTCCGGAGGCCTCAGAGAGTCGCGTATGAATTCCCTTCTGAGGGAGAGCGTGTGTGCCGCGAGTCCCCTGTTTGTTTTCCGAGCAACACAGCGCAGAACAGGCTGTGGGGGGTCAACCCTTTCTATGCAGAGGGAAGGGCAATGAACTGATCCTCGCTTGCAGAGCCTGATTTCTACCGCTGTAAAGCAGCCCCAGGACAACGTTTTTGCCAGTATTACATTCAACGTGGCTCTCCCTCGGAGGAGGCCCTCTGAACAGCCCTGAAAGAATCCCTGAGCCTTCAGAGCCCCCTGGCGACTCTTACCTGTCATCTCTCTATTGTGACGCAAGGTACACTGTAGGTCCAGCCTGACAGAAAGAGCAGAAAAACCGGTCAACTTGGGAGACATTTGGACGATCCAAAGTCACCTAGGCCTGACTAAGTCATTAAGCGGGTAATGCTAGGCACGGCATGCAAAAGAGCCCGCCTGCAACGAAGTGTGATCATAGAAAGGCCCCGTGTGGCCGAAAGTCTCCAGTAGTCAGTCAGAGGGTGCCGGTAAATGCGCTGTGGGGTCACGTGGGAAACTGGAGCATGTGGGAGAAGCCCGACTCTCCCCCTTTGGAAAGCAACTTCGGGGCAGCTTCCAAGCTGCCTGCACGCCACGCCCCCAGGACACTGTTCACTCCACAGATGCCTCTGAGGAGCAGTGAGCTTCTGCAAAAGAAACCGGGCGCTTGCGGTTCCTCCCTGGGAGCTCAGCCCAGAGCATACTGTAGCTAAAGTGCCAACTAAAGGTGACCTCGATCCACGAGGTAAGGTGCACATTTTCCCATTCCCAGAGGCAGGGGTGCACCAGTTTCTAGGAAGTCTCAGTCAGTGGACGGCTTTAGCTTTAGTATGCCTCAGAGTGCTCAAGCCTCTGACGGGGGCACTTCTTTCCGAGGAAGTGCACCGTGGACCCAAAGCCTTCTGAGCCCCATCAAGGGATACACGGCTCTGGGACCATGCCTCACTACGCAGGTGAAAGGGCCGGGAACTAATCTGTTCTCTAAGGCTAGCGTTCCACAGCTTTGCAACAGCCCCAGGAGCACGGTTCTTGGGCAGGCTTTCTTTCCATGCGGGTCTGCCACGTTGAGGACACCTAAGCGGCCCTGAAAGAAACCACCGGGGCTCCAATCCACTTTGGGGACTCGTGCTCGACGTCTCTCTAAGTGAGGCAGAAAGTAGGCTTTAGGTCCAGCCCGAAGTAAAGTAGAGATTTACCCTGAGCCTTGCTAGGCACTTGGAACATGCAAAGTCACCTAGGCCTCCTGAGGGCATTTAGAGGATTACGCCATTCAGCACATGCAGAACTCACTGCATCCCAAAGTTTCATCGCAGAAGGCCGAATTGTGCTGCAAGGGCCTCCTTTGGCTTGTCAGCGAAGAGAGGTCTATGTGCTGGGTGATCCGGTGTGTAATTGAGAAGAAGCCTGGCGAAAGGCAGGATTTCCCCCCGTTTGAAAGGTAGATAGTGGCGGCCTCAAGATGACTGAAAGTGCTCTTACCCGTCTTCTAGTCAGTGCTAGGAATGCCTCAGGGAAGAAAGTGAGTTTTCTCCTACGAATCCAGGTGGTGGCCAGTGCCTTGCTAGGAGCTCATCCCACGGCTTGCCCGAGCTAAAGTGCGAAGTAAACGTGACCCCGGGCCTCAAGGTAAGCACGAGTGTTTCCTATCAGCACACTTTGCTGTGCAGCCATCTCCATGAACCCTGACTCGATAGAGTGCTTTAACTCCTCTACGGCTCTCCGGAGGCCTCAGAGAGTCGCGTATGAATTCCCTTCTGAGGGAGAGCGTGTGTGCCGCGAGTCCCCTGTTTGTTTTCCGAGCAACACAGCGCAGAACAGGCTGTGGGGGGTCAACCCTTTCTATGCAGAGGGAAGGGCAATGAACTGATCCTCGCTTGCAGAGCCTGATTTCTACCGCTGTAAAGCAGCCCCAGGACAACGTTTTTGCCAGTATTACATTCAACGTGGCTCTCCCTCGGAGGAGGCCCTCTGAACAGCCCTGAAAGAATCCCTGAGCCTTCAGAGCCCCCTGGCGACTCTTACCTGTCATCTCTCTATTGTGACGCAAGGTACACTGTAGGTCCAGCCTGACAGAAAGAGCAGAAAAACCGGTCAACTTGGGAGACATTTGGACGATCCAAAGTCACCTAGGCCTGACTAAGTCATTAAGCGGGTAATGCTAGGCACGGCATGCAAAAGAGCCCGCCTGCAACGAAGTGTGATCATAGAAAGGCCCCGTGTGGCCGAAAGTCTCCAGTAGTCAGTCAGAGGGTGCCGGTAAATGCGCTGTGGGGTCACGTGGGAAACTGGAGCATGTGGGAGAAGCCCGACTCTCCCCCTTTGGAAAGCAACTTCGGGGCAGCTTCCAAGCTGCCTGCACGCCACGCCCCCAGGACACTGTTCACTCCACAGATGCCTCTGAGGAGCAGTGAGCTTCTGCAAAAGAAACCGGGCGCTTGCGGTTCCTCCCTGGGAGCTCAGCCCAGAGCATACTGTAGCTAAAGTGCCAACTAAAGGTGACCTCGATCCACGAGGTAAGGTGCACATTTTCCCATTCCCAGAGGCAGGGGTGCACCAGTTTCTAGGAAGTCTCAGTCAGTGGACGGCTTTAGCTTTAGTATGCCTCAGAGTGCTCAAGCCTCTGACGGGGGCACTTCTTTCCGAGGAAGTGCACCGTGGACCCAAAGCCTTCTGAGCCCCATCAAGGGATACACGGCTCTGGGACCATGCCTCACTACGCAGGTGAAAGGGCCGGGAACTAATCTGTTCTCTAAGGCTAGCGTTCCACAGCTTTGCAACAGCCCCAGGAGCACGGTTCTTGGGCAGGCTTTCTTTCCATGCGGGTCTGCCACGTTGAGGACACCTAAGCGGCCCTGAAAGAAACCACCGGGGCTCCAATCCACTTTGGGGACTCGTGCTCGACGTCTCTCTAAGTGAGGCAGAAAGTAGGCTTTAGGTCCAGCCCGAAGTAAAGTAGAGATTTACCCTGAGCCTTGCTAGGCACTTGGAACATGCAAAGTCACCTAGGCCTCCTGAGGGCATTTAGAGGATTACGCCATTCAGCACATGCAGAACTCACTGCATCCCAAAGTTTCATCGCAGAAGGCCGAATTGTGCTGCAAGGGCCTCCTTTGGCTTGTCAGCGAAGAGAGGTCTATGTGCTGGGTGATCCGGTGTGTAATTGAGAAGAAGCCTGGCGAAAGGCAGGATTTCCCCCCGTTTGAAAGGTAGATAGTGGCGGCCTCAAGATGACTGAAAGTGCTCTTACCCGTCTTCTAGTCAGTGCTAGGAATGCCTCAGGGAAGAAAGTGAGTTTTCTCCTACGAATCCAGGTGGTGGCCAGTGCCTTGCTAGGAGCTCATCCCACGGCTTGCCCGAGCTAAAGTGCGAAGTAAACGTGACCCCGGGCCTCAAGGTAAGCACGAGTGTTTCCTATCAGCACACTTTGCTGTGCAGCCATCTCCATGAACCCTGACTCGATAGAGTGCTTTAACTCCTCTACGGCTCTCCGGAGGCCTCAGAGAGTCGCGTATGAATTCCCTTCTGAGGGAGAGCGTGTGTGCCGCGAGTCCCCTGTTTGTTTTCCGAGCAACACAGCGCAGAACAGGCTGTGGGGGGTCAACCCTTTCTATGCAGAGGGAAGGGCAATGAACTGATCCTCGCTTGCAGAGCCTGATTTCTACCGCTGTAAAGCAGCCCCAGGACAACGTTTTTGCCAGTATTACATTCAACGTGGCTCTCCCTCGGAGGAGGCCCTCTGAACAGCCCTGAAAGAATCCCTGAGCCTTCAGAGCCCCCTGGCGACTCTTACCTGTCATCTCTCTATTGTGACGCAAGGTACACTGTAGGTCCAGCCTGACAGAAAGAGCAGAAAAACCGGTCAACTTGGGAGACATTTGGACGATCCAAAGTCACCTAGGCCTGACTAAGTCATTAAGCGGGTAATGCTAGGCACGGCATGCAAAAGAGCCCGCCTGCAACGAAGTGTGATCATAGAAAGGCCCCGTGTGGCCGAAAGTCTCCAGTAGTCAGTCAGAGGGTGCCGGTAAATGCGCTGTGGGGTCACGTGGGAAACTGGAGCATGTGGGAGAAGCCCGACTCTCCCCCTTTGGAAAGCAACTTCGGGGCAGCTTCCAAGCTGCCTGCACGCCACGCCCCCAGGACACTGTTCACTCCACAGATGCCTCTGAGGAGCAGTGAGCTTCTGCAAAAGAAACCGGGCGCTTGCGGTTCCTCCCTGGGAGCTCAGCCCAGAGCATACTGTAGCTAAAGTGCCAACTAAAGGTGACCTCGATCCACGAGGTAAGGTGCACATTTTCCCATTCCCAGAGGCAGGGGTGCACCAGTTTCTAGGAAGTCTCAGTCAGTGGACGGCTTTAGCTTTAGTATGCCTCAGAGTGCTCAAGCCTCTGACGGGGGCACTTCTTTCCGAGGAAGTGCACCGTGGACCCAAAGCCTTCTGAGCCCCATCAAGGGATACACGGCTCTGGGACCATGCCTCACTACGCAGGTGAAAGGGCCGGGAACTAATCTGTTCTCTAAGGCTAGCGTTCCACAGCTTTGCAACAGCCCCAGGAGCACGGTTCTTGGGCAGGCTTTCTTTCCATGCGGGTCTGCCACGTTGAGGACACCTAAGCGGCCCTGAAAGAAACCACCGGGGCTCCAATCCACTTTGGGGACTCGTGCTCGACGTCTCTCTAAGTGAGGCAGAAAGTAGACTTTAGGTCCAGCCCGAAGTAAAGTAGAGATTTACCCTGAGCCTTGCTAGGCACTTGGAACATGCAAAGTCACCTAGGCCTCCTGAGGGCATTTAGAGGATTACGCCATTCAGCACATGCAGAACTCACTGCATCCCAAAGTTTCATCGCAGAAGGCCGAATTGTGCTGCAAGGGCCTCCTTTGGCTTGTCAGCGAAGAGAGGTCTATGTGCTGGGTGATCCGGTGTGTAATTGAGAAGAAGCCTGGCGAAAGGCAGGATTTCCCCCCGTTTGAAAGGTAGATAGTGGCGGCCTCAAGATGACTGAAAGTGCTCTTACCCGTCTTCTAGTCAGTGCTAGGAATGCCTCAGGGAAGAAAGTGAGTTTTCTCCTACGAATCCAGGTGGTGGCCAGTGCCTTGCTAGGAGCTCATCCCACGGCTTGCCCGAGCTAAAGTGCGAAGTAAACGTGACCCCGGGCCTCAAGGTAAGCACGAGTGTTTCCTATCAGCACACTTTGCTGTGCAGCCATCTCCATGAACCCTGACTCGATAGAGTGCTTTAACTCCTCTACGGCTCTCCGGAGGCCTCAGAGAGTCGCGTATGAATTCCCTTCTGAGGGAGAGCGTGTGTGCCGCGAGTCCCCTGTTTGTTTTCCGAGCAACACAGCGCAGAACAGGCTGTGGGGGGTCAACCCTTTCTATGCAGAGGGAAGGGCAATGAACTGATCCTCGCTTGCAGAGCCTGATTTCTACCGCTGTAAAGCAGCCCCAGGACAACGTTTTTGCCAGTATTACATTCAACGTGGCTCTCCCTCGGAGGAGGCCCTCTGAACAGCCCTGAAAGAATCCCTGAGCCTTCAGAGCCCCCTGGCGACTCTTACCTGTCATCTCTCTATTGTGACGCAAGGTACACTGTAGGTCCAGCCTGACAGAAAGAGCAGAAAAACCGGTCAACTTGGGAGACATTTGGACGATCCAAAGTCACCTAGGCCTGACTAAGTCATTAAGCGGGTAATGCTAGGCACGGCATGCAAAAGAGCCCGCCTGCAACGAAGTGTGATCATAGAAAGGCCCCGTGTGGCCGAAAGTCTCCAGTAGTCAGTCAGAGGGTGCCGGTAAATGCGCTGTGGGGTCACGTGGGAAACTGGAGCATGTGGGAGAAGCCCGACTCTCCCCCTTTGGAAAGCAACTTCGGGGCAGCTTCCAAGCTGCCTGCACGCCACGCCCCCAGGACACTGTTCACTCCACAGATGCCTCTGAGGAGCAGTGAGCTTCTGCAAAAGAAACCGGGCGCTTGCGGTTCCTCCCTGGGAGCTCAGCCCAGAGCATACTGTAGCTAAAGTGCCAACTAAAGGTGACCTCGATCCACGAGGTAAGGTGCACATTTTCCCATTCCCAGAGGCAGGGGTGCACCAGTTTCTAGGAAGTCTCAGTCAGTGGACGGCTTTAGCTTTAGTATGCCTCAGAGTGCTCAAGCCTCTGACGGGGGCACTTCTTTCCGAGGAAGTGCACCGTGGACCCAAAGCCTTCTGAGCCCCATCAAGGGATACACGGCTCTGGGACCATGCCTCACTACGCAGGTGAAAGGGCCGGGAACTAATCTGTTCTCTAAGGCTAGCGTTCCACAGCTTTGCAACAGCCCCAGGAGCACGGTTCTTGGGCAGGCTTTCTTTCCATGCGGGTCTGCCACGTTGAGGACACCTAAGCGGCCCTGAAAGAAACCACCGGGGCTCCAATCCACTTTGGGGACTCGTGCTCGACGTCTCTCTAAGTGAGGCAGAAAGTAGACTTTAGGTCCAGCCCGAAGTAAAGTAGAGATTTACCCTGAGCCTTGCTAGGCACTTGGAACATGCAAAGTCACCTAGGCCTCCTGAGGGCATTTAGAGGATTACGCCATTCAGCACATGCAGAACTCACTGCATCCCAAAGTTTCATCGCAGAAGGCCGAATTGTGCTGCAAGGGCCTCCTTTGGCTTGTCAGCGAAGAGAGGTCTATGTGCTGGGTGATCCGGTGTGTAATTGAGAAGAAGCCTGGCGAAAGGCAGGATTTCCCCCCGTTTGAAAGGTAGATAGTGGCGGCCTCAAGATGACTGAAAGTGCTCTTACCCGTCTTCTAGTCAGTGCTAGGAATGCCTCAGGGAAGAAAGTGAGTTTTCTCCTACGAATCCAGGTGGTGGCCAGTGCCTTGCTAGGAGCTCATCCCACGGCTTGCCCGAGCTAAAGTGCGAAGTAAACGTGACCCCGGGCCTCAAGGTAAGCACGAGTGTTTCCTATCAGCACACTTTGCTGTGCAGCCATCTCCATGAACCCTGACTCGATAGAGTGCTTTAACTCCTCTACGGCTCTCCGGAGGCCTCAGAGAGTCGCGTATGAATTCCCTTCTGAGGGAGAGCGTGTGTGCCGCGAGTCCCCTGTTTGTTTTCCGAGCAACACAGCGCAGAACAGGCTGTGGGGGGTCAACCCTTTCTATGCAGAGGGAAGGGCAATGAACTGATCCTCGCTTGCAGAGCCTGATTTCTACCGCTGTAAAGCAGCCCCAGGACAACGTTTTTGCCAGTATTACATTCAACGTGGCTCTCCCTCGGAGGAGGCCCTCTGAACAGCCCTGAAAGAATCCCTGAGCCTTCAGAGCCCCCTGGCGACTCTTACCTGTCATCTCTCTATTGTGACGCAAGGTACACTGTAGGTCCAGCCTGACAGAAAGAGCAGAAAAACCGGTCAACTTGGGAGACATTTGGACGATCCAAAGTCACCTAGGCCTGACTAAGTCATTAAGCGGGTAATGCTAGGCACGGCATGCAAAAGAGCCCGCCTGCAACGAAGTGTGATCATAGAAAGGCCCCGTGTGGCCGAAAGTCTCCAGTAGTCAGTCAGAGGGTGCCGGTAAATGCGCTGTGGGGTCACGTGGGAAACTGGAGCATGTGGGAGAAGCCCGACTCTCCCCCTTTGGAAAGCAACTTCGGGGCAGCTTCCAAGCTGCCTGCACGCCACGCCCCCAGGACACTGTTCACTCCACAGATGCCTCTGAGGAGCAGTGAGCTTCTGCAAAAGAAACCGGGCGCTTGCGGTTCCTCCCTGGGAGCTCAGCCCAGAGCATACTGTAGCTAAAGTGCCAACTAAAGGTGACCTCGATCCACGAGGTAAGGTGCACATTTTCCCATTCCCAGAGGCAGGGGTGCACCAGTTTCTAGGAAGTCTCAGTCAGTGGACGGCTTTAGCTTTAGTATGCCTCAGAGTGCTCAAGCCTCTGACGGGGGCACTTCTTTCCGAGGAAGTGCACCGTGGACCCAAAGCCTTCTGAGCCCCATCAAGGGATACACGGCTCTGGGACCATGCCTCACTACGCAGGTGAAAGGGCCGGGAACTAATCTGTTCTCTAAGGCTAGCGTTCCACAGCTTTGCAACAGCCCCAGGAGCACGGTTCTTGGGCAGGCTTTCTTTCCATGCGGGTCTGCCACGTTGAGGACACCTAAGCGGCCCTGAAAGAAACCACCGGGGCTCCAATCCACTTTGGGGACTCGTGCTCGACGTCTCTCTAAGTGAGGCAGAAAGTAGGCTTTAGGTCCAGCCCGAAGTAAAGTAGAGATTTACCCTGAGCCTTGCTAGGCACTTGGAACATGCAAAGTCACCTAGGCCTCCTGAGGGCATTTAGAGGATTACGCCATTCAGCACATGCAGAACTCACTGCATCCCAAAGTTTCATCGCAGAAGGCCGAATTGTGCTGCAAGGGCCTCCTTTGGCTTGTCAGCGAAGAGAGGTCTATGTGCTGGGTGATCCGGTGTGTAATTGAGAAGAAGCCTGGCGAAAGGCAGGATTTCCCCCCGTTTGAAAGGTAGATAGTGGCGGCCTCAAGATGACTGAAAGTGCTCTTACCCGTCTTCTAGTCAGTGCTAGGAATGCCTCAGGGAAGAAAGTGAGTTTTCTCCTACGAATCCAGGTGGTGGCCAGTGCCTTGCTAGGAGCTCATCCCACGGCTTGCCCGAGCTAAAGTGCGAAGTAAACGTGACCCCGGGCCTCAAGGTAAGCACGAGTGTTTCCTATCAGCACACTTTGCTGTGCAGCCATCTCCATGAACCCTGACTCGATAGAGTGCTTTAACTCCTCTACGGCTCTCCGGAGGCCTCAGAGAGTCGCGTATGAATTCCCTTCTGAGGGAGAGCGTGTGTGCCGCGAGTCCCCTGTTTGTTTTCCGAGCAACACAGCGCAGAACAGGCTGTGGGGGGTCAACCCTTTCTATGCAGAGGGAAGGGCAATGAACTGATCCTCGCTTGCAGAGCCTGATTTCTACCGCTGTAAAGCAGCCCCAGGACAACGTTTTTGCCAGTATTACATTCAACGTGGCTCTCCCTCGGAGGAGGCCCTCTGAACAGCCCTGAAAGAATCCCTGAGCCTTCAGAGCCCCCTGGCGACTCTTACCTGTCATCTCTCTATTGTGACGCAAGGTACACTGTAGGTCCAGCCTGACAGAAAGAGCAGAAAAACCGGTCAACTTGGGAGACATTTGGACGATCCAAAGTCACCTAGGCCTGACTAAGTCATTAAGCGGGTAATGCTAGGCACGGCATGCAAAAGAGCCCGCCTGCAACGAAGTGTGATCATAGAAAGGCCCCGTGTGGCCGAAAGTCTCCAGTAGTCAGTCAGAGGGTGCCGGTAAATGCGCTGTGGGGTCACGTGGGAAACTGGAGCATGTGGGAGAAGCCCGACTCTCCCCCTTTGGAAAGCAACTTCGGGGCAGCTTCCAAGCTGCCTGCACGCCACGCCCCCAGGACACTGTTCACTCCACAGATGCCTCTGAGGAGCAGTGAGCTTCTGCAAAAGAAACCGGGCGCTTGCGGTTCCTCCCTGGGAGCTCAGCCCAGAGCATACTGTAGCTAAAGTGCCAACTAAAGGTGACCTCGATCCACGAGGTAAGGTGCACATTTTCCCATTCCCAGAGGCAGGGGTGCACCAGTTTCTAGGAAGTCTCAGTCAGTGGACGGCTTTAGCTTTAGTATGCCTCAGAGTGCTCAAGCCTCTGACGGGGGCACTTCTTTCCGAGGAAGTGCACCGTGGACCCAAAGCCTTCTGAGCCCCATCAAGGGATACACGGCTCTGGGACCATGCCTCACTACGCAGGTGAAAGGGCCGGGAACTAATCTGTTCTCTAAGGCTAGCGTTCCACAGCTTTGCAACAGCCCCAGGAGCACGGTTCTTGGGCAGGCTTTCTTTCCATGCGGGTCTGCCACGTTGAGGACACCTAAGCGGCCCTGAAAGAAACCACCGGGGCTCCAATCCACTTTGGGGACTCGTGCTCGACGTCTCTCTAAGTGAGGCAGAAAGTAGACTTTAGGTCCAGCCCGAAGTAAAGTAGAGATTTACCCTGAGCCTTGCTAGGCACTTGGAACATGCAAAGTCACCTAGGCCTCCTGAGGGCATTTAGAGGATTACGCCATTCAGCACATGCAGAACTCACTGCATCCCAAAGTTTCATCGCAGAAGGCCGAATTGTGCTGCAAGGGCCTCCTTTGGCTTGTCAGCGAAGAGAGGTCTATGTGCTGGGTGATCCGGTGTGTAATTGAGAAGAAGCCTGGCGAAAGGCAGGATTTCCCCCCGTTTGAAAGGTAGATAGTGGCGGCCTCAAGATGACTGAAAGTGCTCTTACCCGTCTTCTAGTCAGTGCTAGGAATGCCTCAGGGAAGAAAGTGAGTTTTCTCCTACGAATCCAGGTGGTGGCCAGTGCCTTGCTAGGAGCTCATCCCACGGCTTGCCCGAGCTAAAGTGCGAAGTAAACGTGACCCCGGGCCTCAAGGTAAGCACGAGTGTTTCCTATCAGCACACTTTGCTGTGCAGCCATCTCCATGAACCCTGACTCGATAGAGTGCTTTAACTCCTCTACGGCTCTCCGGAGGCCTCAGAGAGTCGCGTATGAATTCCCTTCTGAGGGAGAGCGTGTGTGCCGCGAGTCCCCTGTTTGTTTTCCGAGCAACACAGCGCAGAACAGGCTGTGGGGGGTCAACCCTTTCTATGCAGAGGGAAGGGCAATGAACTGATCCTCGCTTGCAGAGCCTGATTTCTACCGCTGTAAAGCAGCCCCAGGACAACGTTTTTGCCAGTATTACATTCAACGTGGCTCTCCCTCGGAGGAGGCCCTCTGAACAGCCCTGAAAGAATCCCTGAGCCTTCAGAGCCCCCTGGCGACTCTTACCTGTCATCTCTCTATTGTGACGCAAGGTACACTGTAGGTCCAGCCTGACAGAAAGAGCAGAAAAACCGGTCAACTTGGGAGACATTTGGACGATCCAAAGTCACCTAGGCCTGACTAAGTCATTAAGCGGGTAATGCTAGGCACGGCATGCAAAAGAGCCCGCCTGCAACGAAGTGTGATCATAGAAAGGCCCCGTGTGGCCGAAAGTCTCCAGTAGTCAGTCAGAGGGTGCCGGTAAATGCGCTGTGGGGTCACGTGGGAAACTGGAGCATGTGGGAGAAGCCCGACTCTCCCCCTTTGGAAAGCAACTTCGGGGCAGCTTCCAAGCTGCCTGCACGCCACGCCCCCAGGACACTGTTCACTCCACAGATGCCTCTGAGGAGCAGTGAGCTTCTGCAAAAGAAACCGGGCGCTTGCGGTTCCTCCCTGGGAGCTCAGCCCAGAGCATACTGTAGCTAAAGTGCCAACTAAAGGTGACCTCGATCCACGAGGTAAGGTGCACATTTTCCCATTCCCAGAGGCAGGGGTGCACCAGTTTCTAGGAAGTCTCAGTCAGTGGACGGCTTTAGCTTTAGTATGCCTCAGAGTGCTCAAGCCTCTGACGGGGGCACTTCTTTCCGAGGAAGTGCACCGTGGACCCAAAGCCTTCTGAGCCCCATCAAGGGATACACGGCTCTGGGACCATGCCTCACTACGCAGGTGAAAGGGCCGGGAACTAATCTGTTCTCTAAGGCTAGCGTTCCACAGCTTTGCAACAGCCCCAGGAGCACGGTTCTTGGGCAGGCTTTCTTTCCATGCGGGTCTGCCACGTTGAGGACACCTAAGCGGCCCTGAAAGAAACCACCGGGGCTCCAATCCACTTTGGGGACTCGTGCTCGACGTCTCTCTAAGTGAGGCAGAAAGTAGACTTTAGGTCCAGCCCGAAGTAAAGTAGAGATTTACCCTGAGCCTTGCTAGGCACTTGGAACATGCAAAGTCACCTAGGCCTCCTGAGGGCATTTAGAGGATTACGCCATTCAGCACATGCAGAACTCACTGCATCCCAAAGTTTCATCGCAGAAGGCCGAATTGTGCTGCAAGGGCCTCCTTTGGCTTGTCAGCGAAGAGAGGTCTATGTGCTGGGTGATCCGGTGTGTAATTGAGAAGAAGCCTGGCGAAAGGCAGGATTTCCCCCCGTTTGAAAGGTAGATAGTGGCGGCCTCAAGATGACTGAAAGTGCTCTTACCCGTCTTCTAGTCAGTGCTAGGAATGCCTCAGGGAAGAAAGTGAGTTTTCTCCTACGAATCCAGGTGGTGGCCAGTGCCTTGCTAGGAGCTCATCCCACGGCTTGCCCGAGCTAAAGTGCGAAGTAAACGTGACCCCGGGCCTCAAGGTAAGCACGAGTGTTTCCTATCAGCACACTTTGCTGTGCAGCCATCTCCATGAACCCTGACTCGATAGAGTGCTTTAACTCCTCTACGGCTCTCCGGAGGCCTCAGAGAGTCGCGTATGAATTCCCTTCTGAGGGAGAGCGTGTGTGCCGCGAGTCCCCTGTTTGTTTTCCGAGCAACACAGCGCAGAACAGGCTGTGGGGGGTCAACCCTTTCTATGCAGAGGGAAGGGCAATGAACTGATCCTCGCTTGCAGAGCCTGATTTCTACCGCTGTAAAGCAGCCCCAGGACAACGTTTTTGCCAGTATTACATTCAACGTGGCTCTCCCTCGGAGGAGGCCCTCTGAACAGCCCTGAAAGAATCCCTGAGCCTTCAGAGCCCCCTGGCGACTCTTACCTGTCATCTCTCTATTGTGACGCAAGGTACACTGTAGGTCCAGCCTGACAGAAAGAGCAGAAAAACCGGTCAACTTGGGAGACATTTGGACGATCCAAAGTCACCTAGGCCTGACTAAGTCATTAAGCGGGTAATGCTAGGCACGGCATGCAAAAGAGCCCGCCTGCAACGAAGTGTGATCATAGAAAGGCCCCGTGTGGCCGAAAGTCTCCAGTAGTCAGTCAGAGGGTGCCGGTAAATGCGCTGTGGGGTCACGTGGGAAACTGGAGCATGTGGGAGAAGCCCGACTCTCCCCCTTTGGAAAGCAACTTCGGGGCAGCTTCCAAGCTGCCTGCACGCCACGCCCCCAGGACACTGTTCACTCCACAGATGCCTCTGAGGAGCAGTGAGCTTCTGCAAAAGAAACCGGGCGCTTGCGGTTCCTCCCTGGGAGCTCAGCCCAGAGCATACTGTAGCTAAAGTGCCAACTAAAGGTGACCTCGATCCACGAGGTAAGGTGCACATTTTCCCATTCCCAGAGGCAGGGGTGCACCAGTTTCTAGGAAGTCTCAGTCAGTGGACGGCTTTAGCTTTAGTATGCCTCAGAGTGCTCAAGCCTCTGACGGGGGCACTTCTTTCCGAGGAAGTGCACCGTGGACCCAAAGCCTTCTGAGCCCCATCAAGGGATACACGGCTCTGGGACCATGCCTCACTACGCAGGTGAAAGGGCCGGGAACTAATCTGTTCTCTAAGGCTAGCGTTCCACAGCTTTGCAACAGCCCCAGGAGCACGGTTCTTGGGCAGGCTTTCTTTCCATGCGGGTCTGCCACGTTGAGGACACCTAAGCGGCCCTGAAAGAAACCACCGGGGCTCCAATCCACTTTGGGGACTCGTGCTCGACGTCTCTCTAAGTGAGGCAGAAAGTAGACTTTAGGTCCAGCCCGAAGTAAAGTAGAGATTTACCCTGAGCCTTGCTAGGCACTTGGAACATGCAAAGTCACCTAGGCCTCCTGAGGGCATTTAGAGGATTACGCCATTCAGCACATGCAGAACTCACTGCATCCCAAAGTTTCATCGCAGAAGGCCGAATTGTGCTGCAAGGGCCTCCTTTGGCTTGTCAGCGAAGAGAGGTCTATGTGCTGGGTGATCCGGTGTGTAATTGAGAAGAAGCCTGGCGAAAGGCAGGATTTCCCCCCATTTGAAAGGTAGATAGTGGCGGCCTCAAGATGACTGAAAGTGCTCTTACCCGTCTTCTAGTCAGTGCTAGGAATGCCTCAGGGAAGAAAGTGAGTTTTCTCCTACGAATCCAGGTGGTGGCCAGTGCCTTGCTAGGAGCTCATCCCACGGCTTGCCCGAGCTAAAGTGCGAAGTAAACGTGACCCCGGGCCTCAAGGTAAGCACGAGTGTTTCCTATCAGCACACTTTGCTGTGCAGCCATCTCCATGAACCCTGACTCGATAGAGTGCTTTAACTCCTCTACGGCTCTCCGGAGGCCTCAGAGAGTCGCGTATGAATTCCCTTCTGAGGGAGAGCGTGTGTGCCGCGAGTCCCCTGTTTGTTTTCCGAGCAACACAGCGCAGAACAGGCTGTGGGGGGTCAACCCTTTCTATGCAGAGGGAAGGGCAATGAACTGATCCTCGCTTGCAGAGCCTGATTTCTACCGCTGTAAAGCAGCCCCAGGACAACGTTTTTGCCAGTATTACATTCAACGTGGCTCTCCCTCGGAGGAGGCCCTCTGAACAGCCCTGAAAGAATCCCTGAGCCTTCAGAGCCCCCTGGCGACTCTTACCTGTCATCTCTCTATTGTGACGCAAGGTACACTGTAGGTCCAGCCTGACAGAAAGAGCAGAAAAACCGGTCAACTTGGGAGACATTTGGACGATCCAAAGTCACCTAGGCCTGACTAAGTCATTAAGCGGGTAATGCTAGGCACGGCATGCAAAAGAGCCCGCCTGCAACGAAGTGTGATCATAGAAAGGCCCCGTGTGGCCGAAAGTCTCCAGTAGTCAGTCAGAGGGTGCCGGTAAATGCGCTGTGGGGTCACGTGGGAAACTGGAGCATGTGGGAGAAGCCCGACTCTCCCCCTTTGGAAAGCAACTTCGGGGCAGCTTCCAAGCTGCCTGCACGCCACGCCCCCAGGACACTGTTCACTCCACAGATGCCTCTGAGGAGCAGTGAGCTTCTGCAAAAGAAACCGGGCGCTTGCGGTTCCTCCCTGGGAGCTCAGCCCAGAGCATACTGTAGCTAAAGTGCCAACTAAAGGTGACCTCGATCCACGAGGTAAGGTGCACATTTTCCCATTCCCAGAGGCAGGGGTGCACCAGTTTCTAGGAAGTCTCAGTCAGTGGACGGCTTTAGCTTTAGTATGCCTCAGAGTGCTCAAGCCTCTGACGGGGGCACTTCTTTCCGAGGAAGTGCACCGTGGACCCAAAGCCTTCTGAGCCCCATCAAGGGATACACGGCTCTGGGACCATGCCTCACTACGCAGGTGAAAGGGCCGGGAACTAATCTGTTCTCTAAGGCTAGCGTTCCACAGCTTTGCAACAGCCCCAGGAGCACGGTTCTTGGGCAGGCTTTCTTTCCATGCGGGTCTGCCACGTTGAGGACACCTAAGCGGCCCTGAAAGAAACCACCGGGGCTCCAATCCACTTTGGGGACTCGTGCTCGACGTCTCTCTAAGTGAGGCAGAAAGTAGACTTTAGGTCCAGCCCGAAGTAAAGTAGAGATTTACCCTGAGCCTTGCTAGGCACTTGGAACATGCAAAGTCACCTAGGCCTCCTGAGGGCATTTAGAGGATTACGCCATTCAGCACATGCAGAACTCACTGCATCCCAAAGTTTCATCGCAGAAGGCCGAATTGTGCTGCAAGGGCCTCCTTTGGCTTGTCAGCGAAGAGAGGTCTATGTGCTGGGTGATCCGGTGTGTAATTGAGAAGAAGCCTGGCGAAAGGCAGGATTTCCCCCCATTTGAAAGGTAGATAGTGGCGGCCTCAAGATGACTGAAAGTGCTCTTACCCGTCTTCTAGTCAGTGCTAGGAATGCCTCAGGGAAGAAAGTGAGTTTTCTCCTACGAATCCAGGTGGTGGCCAGTGCCTTGCTAGGAGCTCATCCCACGGCTTGCCCGAGCTAAAGTGCGAAGTAAACGTGACCCCGGGCCTCAAGGTAAGCACGAGTGTTTCCTATCAGCACACTTTGCTGTGCAGCCATCTCCATGAACCCTGACTCGATAGAGTGCTTTAACTCCTCTACGGCTCTCCGGAGGCCTCAGAGAGTCGCGTATGAATTCCCTTCTGAGGGAGAGCGTGTGTGCCGCGAGTCCCCTGTTTGTTTTCCGAGCAACACAGCGCAGAACAGGCTGTGGGGGGTCAACCCTTTCTATGCAGAGGGAAGGGCAATGAACTGATCCTCGCTTGCAGAGCCTGATTTCTACCGCTGTAAAGCAGCCCCAGGACAACGTTTTTGCCAGTATTACATTCAACGTGGCTCTCCCTCGGAGGAGGCCCTCTGAACAGCCCTGAAAGAATCCCTGAGCCTTCAGAGCCCCCTGGCGACTCTTACCTGTCATCTCTCTATTGTGACGCAAGGTACACTGTAGGTCCAGCCTGACAGAAAGAGCAGAAAAACCGGTCAACTTGGGAGACATTTGGACGATCCAAAGTCACCTAGGCCTGACTAAGTCATTAAGCGGGTAATGCTAGGCACGGCATGCAAAAGAGCCCGCCTGCAACGAAGTGTGATCATAGAAAGGCCCCGTGTGGCCGAAAGTCTCCAGTAGTCAGTCAGAGGGTGCCGGTAAATGCGCTGTGGGGTCACGTGGGAAACTGGAGCATGTGGGAGAAGCCCGACTCTCCCCCTTTGGAAAGCAACTTCGGGGCAGCTTCCAAGCTGCCTGCACGCCACGCCCCCAGGACACTGTTCACTCCACAGATGCCTCTGAGGAGCAGTGAGCTTCTGCAAAAGAAACCGGGCGCTTGCGGTTCCTCCCTGGGAGCTCAGCCCAGAGCATACTGTAGCTAAAGTGCCAACTAAAGGTGACCTCGATCCACGAGGTAAGGTGCACATTTTCCCATTCCCAGAGGCAGGGGTGCACCAGTTTCTAGGAAGTCTCAGTCAGTGGACGGCTTTAGCTTTAGTATGCCTCAGAGTGCTCAAGCCTCTGACGGGGGCACTTCTTTCCGAGGAAGTGCACCGTGGACCCAAAGCCTTCTGAGCCCCATCAAGGGATACACGGCTCTGGGACCATGCCTCACTACGCAGGTGAAAGGGCCGGGAACTAATCTGTTCTCTAAGGCTAGCGTTCCACAGCTTTGCAACAGCCCCAGGAGCACGGTTCTTGGGCAGGCTTTCTTTCCATGCGGGTCTGCCACGTTGAGGACACCTAAGCGGCCCTGAAAGAAACCACCGGGGCTCCAATCCACTTTGGGGACTCGTGCTCGACGTCTCTCTAAGTGAGGCAGAAAGTAGACTTTAGGTCCAGCCCGAAGTAAAGTAGAGATTTACCCTGAGCCTTGCTAGGCACTTGGAACATGCAAAGTCACCTAGGCCTCCTGAGGGCATTTAGAGGATTACGCCATTCAGCACATGCAGAACTCACTGCATCCCAAAGTTTCATCGCAGAAGGCCGAATTGTGCTGCAAGGGCCTCCTTTGGCTTGTCAGCGAAGAGAGGTCTATGTGCTGGGTGATCCGGTGTGTAATTGAGAAGAAGCCTGGCGAAAGGCAGGATTTCCCCCCATTTGAAAGGTAGATAGTGGCGGCCTCAAGATGACTGAAAGTGCTCTTACCCGTCTTCTAGTCAGTGCTAGGAATGCCTCAGGGAAGAAAGTGAGTTTTCTCCTACGAATCCAGGTGGTGGCCAGTGCCTTGCTAGGAGCTCATCCCACGGCTTGCCCGAGCTAAAGTGCGAAGTAAACGTGACCCCGGGCCTCAAGGTAAGCACGAGTGTTTCCTATCAGCACACTCTGCTGTGCAGCCATCTCCATGAACCCTGACTCGATAGAGTGCTTTAACTCCTCTACGGCTCTCCGGAGGCCTCAGAGCGTCGCGTATGAATTCCCTTCTGAGGGAGAGCGTGTGTGCCGCGAGTCCCCTGTTTGTTTTCCGAGCAACACAGCGCAGAACAGGCTGTGGGGGGTCAACCCTTTCTATGCAGAGGGAAGGGCAATGAACTGATCCTCGCTTGCAGAGCCTGATTTCTACCGCTGTAAAGCAGCCCCAGGACAACGTTTTTGCCAGTATTACATTCAACGTGGCTCTCCCTCGGAGGAGGCCCTCTGAACAGCCCTGAAAGAATCCCTGAGCCTTCAGAGCCCCCTGGCGACTCTTACCTGTCATCTCTCTATTGTGACGCAAGGTACACTGTAGGTCCAGCCTGACAGAAAGAGCAGAAAAACCGGTCAACTTGGGAGACATTTGGACGATCCAAAGTCACCTAGGCCTGACTAAGTCATTAAGCGGGTAATGCTAGGCACGGCATGCAAAAGAGCCCGCCTGCAACGAAGTGTGATCATAGAAAGGCCCCGTGTGGCCGAAAGTCTCCAGTAGTCAGTCAGAGGGTGCCGGTAAATGCGCTGTGGGGTCACGTGGGAAACTGGAGCATGTGGGAGAAGCCCGACTCTCCCCCTTTGGAAAGCAACTTCGGGGCAGCTTCCAAGCTGCCTGCACGCCACGCCCCCAGGACACTGTTCACTCCACAGATGCCTCTGAGGAGCAGTGAGCTTCTGCAAAAGAAACCGGGCGCTTGCGGTTCCTCCCTGGGAGCTCAGCCCAGAGCATACTGTAGCTAAAGTGCCAACTAAAGGTGACCTCGATCCACGAGGTAAGGTGCACATTTTCCCATTCCCAGAGGCAGGGGTGCACCAGTTTCTAGGAAGTCTCAGTCAGTGGACGGCTTTAGCTTTAGTATGCCTCAGAGTGCTCAAGCCTCTGACGGGGGCACTTCTTTCCGAGGAAGTGCACCGTGGACCCAAAGCCTTCTGAGCCCCATCAAGGGATACACGGCTCTGGGACCATGCCTCACTACGCAGGTGAAAGGGCCGGGAACTAATCTGTTCTCTAAGGCTAGCGTTCCACAGCTTTGCAACAGCCCCAGGAGCACGGTTCTTGGGCAGGCTTTCTTTCCATGCGGGTCTGCCACGTTGAGGACACCTAAGCGGCCCTGAAAGAAACCACCGGGGCTCCAATCCACTTTGGGGACTCGTGCTCGACGTCTCTCTAAGTGAGGCAGAAAGTAGACTTTAGGTCCAGCCCGAAGTAAAGTAGAGATTTACCCTGAGCCTTGCTAGGCACTTGGAACATGCAAAGTCACCTAGGCCTCCTGAGGGCATTTAGAGGATTACGCCATTCAGCACATGCAGAACTCACTGCATCCCAAAGTTTCATCGCAGAAGGCCGAATTGTGCTGCAAGGGCCTCCTTTGGCTTGTCAGCGAAGAGAGGTCTATGTGCTGGGTGATCCGGTGTGTAATTGAGAAGAAGCCTGGCGAAAGGCAGGATTTCCCCCCATTTGAAAGGTAGATAGTGGCGGCCTCAAGATGACTGAAAGTGCTCTTACCCGTCTTCTAGTCAGTGCTAGGAATGCCTCAGGGAAGAAAGTGAGTTTTCTCCTACGAATCCAGGTGGTGGCCAGTGCCTTGCTAGGAGCTCATCCCACGGCTTGCCCGAGCTAAAGTGCGAAGTAAACGTGACCCCGGGCCTCAAGGTAAGCACGAGTGTTTCCTATCAGCACACTCTGCTGTGCAGCCATCTCCATGAACCCTGACTCGATAGAGTGCTTTAACTCCTCTACGGCTCTCCGGAGGCCTCAGAGAGTCGCGTATGAATTCCCTTCTGAGGGAGAGCGTGTGTGCCGCGAGTCCCCTGTTTGTTTTCCGAGCAACACAGCGCAGAACAGGCTGTGGGGGGTCAACCCTTTCTATGCAGAGGGAAGGGCAATGAACTGATCCTCGCTTGCAGAGCCTGATTTCTACCGCTGTAAAGCAGCCCCAGGACAACGTTTTTGCCAGTATTACATTCAACGTGGCTCTCCCTCGGAGGAGGCCCTCTGAACAGCCCTGAAAGAATCCCTGAGCCTTCAGAGCCCCCTGGCGACTCTTACCTGTCATCTCTCTATTGTGACGCAAGGTACACTGTAGGTCCAGCCTGACAGAAAGAGCAGAAAAACCGGTCAACTTGGGAGACATTTGGACGATCCAAAGTCACCTAGGCCTGACTAAGTCATTAAGCGGGTAATGCTAGGCACGGCATGCAAAAGAGCCCGCCTGCAACGAAGTGTGATCATAGAAAGGCCCCGTGTGGCCGAAAGTCTCCAGTAGTCAGTCAGAGGGTGCCGGTAAATGCGCTGTGGGGTCACGTGGGAAACTGGAGCATGTGGGAGAAGCCCGACTCTCCCCCTTTGGAAAGCAACTTCGGGGCAGCTTCCAAGCTGCCTGCACGCCACGCCCCCAGGACACTGTTCACTCCACAGATGCCTCTGAGGAGCAGTGAGCTTCTGCAAAAGAAACCGGGCGCTTGCGGTTCCTCCCTGGGAGCTCAGCCCAGAGCATACTGTAGCTAAAGTGCCAACTAAAGGTGACCTCGATCCACGAGGTAAGGTGCACATTTTCCCATTCCCAGAGGCAGGGGTGCACCAGTTTCTAGGAAGTCTCAGTCAGTGGACGGCTTTAGCTTTAGTATGCCTCAGAGTGCTCAAGCCTCTGACGGGGGCACTTCTTTCCGAGGAAGTGCACCGTGGACCCAAAGCCTTCTGAGCCCCATCAAGGGATACACGGCTCTGGGACCATGCCTCACTACGCAGGTGAAAGGGCCGGGAACTAATCTGTTCTCTAAGGCTAGCGTTCCACAGCTTTGCAACAGCCCCAGGAGCACGGTTCTTGGGCAGGCTTTCTTTCCATGCGGGTCTGCCACGTTGAGGACACCTAAGCGGCCCTGAAAGAAACCACCGGGGCTCCAATCCACTTTGGGGACTCGTGCTCGACGTCTCTCTAAGTGAGGCAGAAAGTAGACTTTAGGTCCAGCCCGAAGTAAAGTAGAGATTTACCCTGAGCCTTGCTAGGCACTTGGAACATGCAAAGTCACCTAGGCCTCCTGAGGGCATTTAGAGGATTACGCCATTCAGCACATGCAGAACTCACTGCATCCCAAAGTTTCATCGCAGAAGGCCGAATTGTGCTGCAAGGGCCTCCTTTGGCTTGTCAGCGAAGAGAGGTCTATGTGCTGGGTGATCCGGTGTGTAATTGAGAAGAAGCCTGGCGAAAGGCAGGATTTCCCCCCATTTGAAAGGTAGATAGTGGCGGCCTCAAGATGACTGAAAGTGCTCTTACCCGTCTTCTAGTCAGTGCTAGGAATGCCTCAGGGAAGAAAGTGAGTTTTCTCCTACGAATCCAGGTGGTGGCCAGTGCCTTGCTAGGAGCTCATCCCACGGCTTGCCCGAGCTAAAGTGCGAAGTAAACGTGACCCCGGGCCTCAAGGTAAGCACGAGTGTTTCCTATCAGCACACTCTGCTGTGCAGCCATCTCCATGAACCCTGACTCGATAGAGTGCTTTAACTCCTCTACGGCTCTCCGGAGGCCTCAGAGAGTCGCGTATGAATTCCCTTCTGAGGGAGAGCGTGTGTGCCGCGAGTCCCCTGTTTGTTTTCCGAGCAACACAGCGCAGAACAGGCTGTGGGGGGTCAACCCTTTCTATGCAGAGGGAAGGGCAATGAACTGATCCTCGCTTGCAGAGCCTGATTTCTACCGCTGTAAAGCAGCCCCAGGACAACGTTTTTGCCAGTATTACATTCAACGTGGCTCTCCCTCGGAGGAGGCCCTCTGAACAGCCCTGAAAGAATCCCTGAGCCTTCAGAGCCCCCTGGCGACTCTTACCTGTCATCTCTCTATTGTGACGCAAGGTACACTGTAGGTCCAGCCTGACAGAAAGAGCAGAAAAACCGGTCAACTTGGGAGACATTTGGACGATCCAAAGTCACCTAGGCCTGACTAAGTCATTAAGCGGGTAATGCTAGGCACGGCATGCAAAAGAGCCCGCCTGCAACGAAGTGTGATCATAGAAAGGCCCCGTGTGGCCGAAAGTCTCCAGTAGTCAGTCAGAGGGTGCCGGTAAATGCGCTGTGGGGTCACGTGGGAAACTGGAGCATGTGGGAGAAGCCCGACTCTCCCCCTTTGGAAAGCAACTTCGGGGCAGCTTCCAAGCTGCCTGCACGCCACGCCCCCAGGACACTGTTCACTCCACAGATGCCTCTGAGGAGCAGTGAGCTTCTGCAAAAGAAACCGGGCGCTTGCGGTTCCTCCCTGGGAGCTCAGCCCAGAGCATACTGTAGCTAAAGTGCCAACTAAAGGTGACCTCGATCCACGAGGTAAGGTGCACATTTTCCCATTCCCAGAGGCAGGGGTGCACCAGTTTCTAGGAAGTCTCAGTCAGTGGACGGCTTTAGCTTTAGTATGCCTCAGAGTGCTCAAGCCTCTGACGGGGGCACTTCTTTCCGAGGAAGTGCACCGTGGACCCAAAGCCTTCTGAGCCCCATCAAGGGATACACGGCTCTGGGACCATGCCTCACTACGCAGGTGAAAGGGCCGGGAACTAATCTGTTCTCTAAGGCTAGCGTTCCACAGCTTTGCAACAGCCCCAGGAGCACGGTTCTTGGGCAGGCTTTCTTTCCATGCGGGTCTGCCACGTTGAGGACACCTAAGCGGCCCTGAAAGAAACCACCGGGGCTCCAATCCACTTTGGGGACTCGTGCTCGACGTCTCTCTAAGTGAGGCAGAAAGTAGACTTTAGGTCCAGCCCGAAGTAAAGTAGAGATTTACCCTGAGCCTTGCTAGGCACTTGGAACATGCAAAGTCACCTAGGCCTCCTGAGGGCATTTAGAGGATTACGCCATTCAGCACATGCAGAACTCACTGCATCCCAAAGTTTCATCGCAGAAGGCCGAATTGTGCTGCAAGGGCCTCCTTTGGCTTGTCAGCGAAGAGAGGTCTATGTGCTGGGTGATCCGGTGTGTAATTGAGAAGAAGCCTGGCGAAAGGCAGGATTTCCCCCCGTTTGAAAGGTAGATAGTGGCGGCCTCAAGATGACTGAAAGTGCTCTTACCCGTCTTCTAGTCAGTGCTAGGAATGCCTCAGGGAAGAAAGTGAGTTTTCTCCTACGAATCCAGGTGGTGGCCAGTGCCTTGCTAGGAGCTCATCCCACGGCTTGCCCGAGCTAAAGTGCGAAGTAAACGTGACCCCGGGCCTCAAGGTAAGCACGAGTGTTTCCTATCAGCACACTTTGCTGTGCAGCCATCTCCATGAACCCTGACTCGATAGAGTGCTTTAACTCCTCTACGGCTCTCCGGAGGCCTCAGAGAGTCGCGTATGAATTCCCTTCTGAGGGAGAGCGTGTGTGCCGCGAGTCCCCTGTTTGTTTTCCGAGCAACACAGCGCAGAACAGGCTGTGGGGGGTCAACCCTTTCTATGCAGAGGGAAGGGCAATGAACTGATCCTCGCTTGCAGAGCCTGATTTCTACCGCTGTAAAGCAGCCCCAGGACAACGTTTTTGCCAGTATTACATTCAACGTGGCTCTCCCTCGGAGGAGGCCCTCTGAACAGCCCTGAAAGAATCCCTGAGCCTTCAGAGCCCCCTGGCGACTCTTACCTGTCATCTCTCTATTGTGACGCAAGGTACACTGTAGGTCCAGCCTGACAGAAAGAGCAGAAAAACCGGTCAACTTGGGAGACATTTGGACGATCCAAAGTCACCTAGGCCTGACTAAGTCATTAAGCGGGTAATGCTAGGCACGGCATGCAAAAGAGCCCGCCTGCAACGAAGTGTGATCATAGAAAGGCCCCGTGTGGCCGAAAGTCTCCAGTAGTCAGTCAGAGGGTGCCGGTAAATGCGCTGTGGGGTCACGTGGGAAACTGGAGCATGTGGGAGAAGCCCGACTCTCCCCCTTTGGAAAGCAACTTCGGGGCAGCTTCCAAGCTGCCTGCACGCCACGCCCCCAGGACACTGTTCACTCCACAGATGCCTCTGAGGAGCAGTGAGCTTCTGCAAAAGAAACCGGGCGCTTGCGGTTCCTCCCTGGGAGCTCAGCCCAGAGCATACTGTAGCTAAAGTGCCAACTAAAGGTGACCTCGATCCACGAGGTAAGGTGCACATTTTCCCATTCCCAGAGGCAGGGGTGCACCAGTTTCTAGGAAGTCTCAGTCAGTGGACGGCTTTAGCTTTAGTATGCCTCAGAGTGCTCAAGCCTCTGACGGGGGCACTTCTTTCCGAGGAAGTGCACCGTGGACCCAAAGCCTTCTGAGCCCCATCAAGGGATACACGGCTCTGGGACCATGCCTCACTACGCAGGTGAAAGGGCCGGGAACTAATCTGTTCTCTAAGGCTAGCGTTCCACAGCTTTGCAACAGCCCCAGGAGCACGGTTCTTGGGCAGGCTTTCTTTCCATGCGGGTCTGCCACGTTGAGGACACCTAAGCGGCCCTGAAAGAAACCACCGGGGCTCCAATCCACTTTGGGGACTCGTGCTCGACGTCTCTCTAAGTGAGGCAGAAAGTAGACTTTAGGTCCAGCCCGAAGTAAAGTAGAGATTTACCCTGAGCCTTGCTAGGCACTTGGAACATGCAAAGTCACCTAGGCCTCCTGAGGGCATTTAGAGGATTACGCCATTCAGCACATGCAGAACTCACTGCATCCCAAAGTTTCATCGCAGAAGGCCGAATTGTGCTGCAAGGGCCTCCTTTGGCTTGTCAGCGAAGAGAGGTCTATGTGCTGGGTGATCCGGTGTGTAATTGAGAAGAAGCCTGGCGAAAGGCAGGATTTCCCCCCGTTTGAAAGGTAGATAGTGGCGGCCTCAAGATGACTGAAAGTGCTCTTACCCGTCTTCTAGTCAGTGCTAGGAATGCCTCAGGGAAGAAAGTGAGTTTTCTCCTACGAATCCAGGTGGTGGCCAGTGCCTTGCTAGGAGCTCATCCCACGGCTTGCCCGAGCTAAAGTGCGAAGTAAACGTGACCCCGGGCCTCAAGGTAAGCACGAGTGTTTCCTATCAGCACACTTTGCTGTGCAGCCATCTCCATGAACCCTGACTCGATAGAGTGCTTTAACTCCTCTACGGCTCTCCGGAGGCCTCAGAGAGTCGCGTATGAATTCCCTTCTGAGGGAGAGCGTGTGTGCCGCGAGTCCCCTGTTTGTTTTCCGAGCAACACAGCGCAGAACAGGCTGTGGGGGGTCAACCCTTTCTATGCAGAGGGAAGGGCAATGAACTGATCCTCGCTTGCAGAGCCTGATTTCTACCGCTGTAAAGCAGCCCCAGGACAACGTTTTTGCCAGTATTACATTCAACGTGGCTCTCCCTCGGAGGAGGCCCTCTGAACAGCCCTGAAAGAATCCCTGAGCCTTCAGAGCCCCCTGGCGACTCTTACCTGTCATCTCTCTATTGTGACGCAAGGTACACTGTAGGTCCAGCCTGACAGAAAGAGCAGAAAAACCGGTCAACTTGGGAGACATTTGGACGATCCAAAGTCACCTAGGCCTGACTAAGTCATTAAGCGGGTAATGCTAGGCACGGCATGCAAAAGAGCCCGCCTGCAACGAAGTGTGATCATAGAAAGGCCCCGTGTGGCCGAAAGTCTCCAGTAGTCAGTCAGAGGGTGCCGGTAAATGCGCTGTGGGGTCACGTGGGAAACTGGAGCATGTGGGAGAAGCCCGACTCTCCCCCTTTGGAAAGCAACTTCGGGGCAGCTTCCAAGCTGCCTGCACGCCACGCCCCCAGGACACTGTTCACTCCACAGATGCCTCTGAGGAGCAGTGAGCTTCTGCAAAAGAAACCGGGCGCTTGCGGTTCCTCCCTGGGAGCTCAGCCCAGAGCATACTGTAGCTAAAGTGCCAACTAAAGGTGACCTCGATCCACGAGGTAAGGTGCACATTTTCCCATTCCCAGAGGCAGGGGTGCACCAGTTTCTAGGAAGTCTCAGTCAGTGGACGGCTTTAGCTTTAGTATGCCTCAGAGTGCTCAAGCCTCTGACGGGGGCACTTCTTTCCGAGGAAGTGCACCGTGGACCCAAAGCCTTCTGAGCCCCATCAAGGGATACACGGCTCTGGGACCATGCCTCACTACGCAGGTGAAAGGGCCGGGAACTAATCTGTTCTCTAAGGCTAGCGTTCCACAGCTTTGCAACAGCCCCAGGAGCACGGTTCTTGGGCAGGCTTTCTTTCCATGCGGGTCTGCCACGTTGAGGACACCTAAGCGGCCCTGAAAGAAACCACCGGGGCTCCAATCCACTTTGGGGACTCGTGCTCGACGTCTCTCTAAGTGAGGCAGAAAGTAGACTTTAGGTCCAGCCCGAAGTAAAGTAGAGATTTACCCTGAGCCTTGCTAGGCACTTGGAACATGCAAAGTCACCTAGGCCTCCTGAGGGCATTTAGAGGATTACGCCATTCAGCACATGCAGAACTCACTGCATCCCAAAGTTTCATCGCAGAAGGCCGAATTGTGCTGCAAGGGCCTCCTTTGGCTTGTCAGCGAAGAGAGGTCTATGTGCTGGGTGATCCGGTGTGTAATTGAGAAGAAGCCTGGCGAAAGGCAGGATTTCCCCCCGTTTGAAAGGTAGATAGTGGCGGCCTCAAGATGACTGAAAGTGCTCTTACCCGTCTTCTAGTCAGTGCTAGGAATGCCTCAGGGAAGAAAGTGAGTTTTCTCCTACGAATCCAGGTGGTGGCCAGTGCCTTGCTAGGAGCTCATCCCACGGCTTGCCCGAGCTAAAGTGCGAAGTAAACGTGACCCCGGGCCTCAAGGTAAGCACGAGTGTTTCCTATCAGCACACTTTGCTGTGCAGCCATCTCCATGAACCCTGACTCGATAGAGTGCTTTAACTCCTCTACGGCTCTCCGGAGGCCTCAGAGAGTCGCGTATGAATTCCCTTCTGAGGGAGAGCGTGTGTGCCGCGAGTCCCCTGTTTGTTTTCCGAGCAACACAGCGCAGAACAGGCTGTGGGGGGTCAACCCTTTCTATGCAGAGGGAAGGGCAATGAACTGATCCTCGCTTGCAGAGCCTGATTTCTACCGCTGTAAAGCAGCCCCAGGACAACGTTTTTGCCAGTATTACATTCAACGTGGCTCTCCCTCGGAGGAGGCCCTCTGAACAGCCCTGAAAGAATCCCTGAGCCTTCAGAGCCCCCTGGCGACTCTTACCTGTCATCTCTCTATTGTGACGCAAGGTACACTGTAGGTCCAGCCTGACAGAAAGAGCAGAAAAACCGGTCAACTTGGGAGACATTTGGACGATCCAAAGTCACCTAGGCCTGACTAAGTCATTAAGCGGGTAATGCTAGGCACGGCATGCAAAAGAGCCCGCCTGCAACGAAGTGTGATCATAGAAAGGCCCCGTGTGGCCGAAAGTCTCCAGTAGTCAGTCAGAGGGTGCCGGTAAATGCGCTGTGGGGTCACGTGGGAAACTGGAGCATGTGGGAGAAGCCCGACTCTCCCCCTTTGGAAAGCAACTTCGGGGCAGCTTCCAAGCTGCCTGCACGCCACGCCCCCAGGACACTGTTCACTCCACAGATGCCTCTGAGGAGCAGTGAGCTTCTGCAAAAGAAACCGGGCGCTTGCGGTTCCTCCCTGGGAGCTCAGCCCAGAGCATACTGTAGCTAAAGTGCCAACTAAAGGTGACCTCGATCCACGAGGTAAGGTGCACATTTTCCCATTCCCAGAGGCAGGGGTGCACCAGTTTCTAGGAAGTCTCAGTCAGTGGACGGCTTTAGCTTTAGTATGCCTCAGAGTGCTCAAGCCTCTGACGGGGGCACTTCTTTCCGAGGAAGTGCACCGTGGACCCAAAGCCTTCTGAGCCCCATCAAGGGATACACGGCTCTGGGACCATGCCTCACTACGCAGGTGAAAGGGCCGGGAACTAATCTGTTCTCTAAGGCTAGCGTTCCACAGCTTTGCAACAGCCCCAGGAGCACGGTTCTTGGGCAGGCTTTCTTTCCATGCGGGTCTGCCACGTTGAGGACACCTAAGCGGCCCTGAAAGAAACCACCGGGGCTCCAATCCACTTTGGGGACTCGTGCTCGACGTCTCTCTAAGTGAGGCAGAAAGTAGGCTTTAGGTCCAGCCCGAAGTAAAGTAGAGATTTACCCTGAGCCTTGCTAGGCACTTGGAACATGCAAAGTCACCTAGGCCTCCTGAGGGCATTTAGAGGATTACGCCATTCAGCACATGCAGAACTCACTGCATCCCAAAGTTTCATCGCAGAAGGCCGAATTGTGCTGCAAGGGCCTCCTTTGGCTTGTCAGCGAAGAGAGGTCTATGTGCTGGGTGATCCGGTGTGTAATTGAGAAGAAGCCTGGCGAAAGGCAGGATTTCCCCCCGTTTGAAAGGTAGATAGTGGCGGCCTCAAGATGACTGAAAGTGCTCTTACCCGTCTTCTAGTCAGTGCTAGGAATGCCTCAGGGAAGAAAGTGAGTTTTCTCCTACGAATCCAGGTGGTGGCCAGTGCCTTGCTAGGAGCTCATCCCACGGCTTGCCCGAGCTAAAGTGCGAAGTAAACGTGACCCCGGGCCTCAAGGTAAGCACGAGTGTTTCCTATCAGCACACTTTGCTGTGCAGCCATCTCCATGAACCCTGACTCGATAGAGTGCTTTAACTCCTCTACGGCTCTCCGGAGGCCTCAGAGAGTCGCGTATGAATTCCCTTCTGAGGGAGAGCGTGTGTGCCGCGAGTCCCCTGTTTGTTTTCCGAGCAACACAGCGCAGAACAGGCTGTGGGGGGTCAACCCTTTCTATGCAGAGGGAAGGGCAATGAACTGATCCTCGCTTGCAGAGCCTGATTTCTACCGCTGTAAAGCAGCCCCAGGACAACGTTTTTGCCAGTATTACATTCAACGTGGCTCTCCCTCGGAGGAGGCCCTCTGAACAGCCCTGAAAGAATCCCTGAGCCTTCAGAGCCCCCTGGCGACTCTTACCTGTCATCTCTCTATTGTGACGCAAGGTACACTGTAGGTCCAGCCTGACAGAAAGAGCAGAAAAACCGGTCAACTTGGGAGACATTTGGACGATCCAAAGTCACCTAGGCCTGACTAAGTCATTAAGCGGGTAATGCTAGGCACGGCATGCAAAAGAGCCCGCCTGCAACGAAGTGTGATCATAGAAAGGCCCCGTGTGGCCGAAAGTCTCCAGTAGTCAGTCAGAGGGTGCCGGTAAATGCGCTGTGGGGTCACGTGGGAAACTGGAGCATGTGGGAGAAGCCCGACTCTCCCCCTTTGGAAAGCAACTTCGGGGCAGCTTCCAAGCTGCCTGCACGCCACGCCCCCAGGACACTGTTCACTCCACAGATGCCTCTGAGGAGCAGTGAGCTTCTGCAAAAGAAACCGGGCGCTTGCGGTTCCTCCCTGGGAGCTCAGCCCAGAGCATACTGTAGCTAAAGTGCCAACTAAAGGTGACCTCGATCCACGAGGTAAGGTGCACATTTTCCCATTCCCAGAGGCAGGGGTGCACCAGTTTCTAGGAAGTCTCAGTCAGTGGACGGCTTTAGCTTTAGTATGCCTCAGAGTGCTCAAGCCTCTGACGGGGGCACTTCTTTCCGAGGAAGTGCACCGTGGACCCAAAGCCTTCTGAGCCCCATCAAGGGATACACGGCTCTGGGACCATGCCTCACTACGCAGGTGAAAGGGCCGGGAACTAATCTGTTCTCTAAGGCTAGCGTTCCACAGCTTTGCAACAGCCCCAGGAGCACGGTTCTTGGGCAGGCTTTCTTTCCATGCGGGTCTGCCACGTTGAGGACACCTAAGCGGCCCTGAAAGAAACCACCGGGGCTCCAATCCACTTTGGGGACTCGTGCTCGACGTCTCTCTAAGTGAGGCAGAAAGTAGACTTTAGGTCCAGCCCGAAGTAAAGTAGAGATTTACCCTGAGCCTTGCTAGGCACTTGGAACATGCAAAGTCACCTAGGCCTCCTGAGGGCATTTAGAGGATTACGCCATTCAGCACATGCAGAACTCACTGCATCCCAAAGTTTCATCGCAGAAGGCCGAATTGTGCTGCAAGGGCCTCCTTTGGCTTGTCAGCGAAGAGAGGTCTATGTGCTGGGTGATCCGGTGTGTAATTGAGAAGAAGCCTGGCGAAAGGCAGGATTTCCCCCCGTTTGAAAGGTAGATAGTGGCGGCCTCAAGATGACTGAAAGTGCTCTTACCCGTCTTCTAGTCAGTGCTAGGAATGCCTCAGGGAAGAAAGTGAGTTTTCTCCTACGAATCCAGGTGGTGGCCAGTGCCTTGCTAGGAGCTCATCCCACGGCTTGCCCGAGCTAAAGTGCGAAGTAAACGTGACCCCGGGCCTCAAGGTAAGCACGAGTGTTTCCTATCAGCACACTTTGCTGTGCAGCCATCTCCATGAACCCTGACTCGATAGAGTGCTTTAACTCCTCTACGGCTCTCCGGAGGCCTCAGAGAGTCGCGTATGAATTCCCTTCTGAGGGAGAGCGTGTGTGCCGCGAGTCCCCTGTTTGTTTTCCGAGCAACACAGCGCAGAACAGGCTGTGGGGGGTCAACCCTTTCTATGCAGAGGGAAGGGCAATGAACTGATCCTCGCTTGCAGAGCCTGATTTCTACCGCTGTAAAGCAGCCCCAGGACAACGTTTTTGCCAGTATTACATTCAACGTGGCTCTCCCTCGGAGGAGGCCCTCTGAACAGCCCTGAAAGAATCCCTGAGCCTTCAGAGCCCCCTGGCGACTCTTACCTGTCATCTCTCTATTGTGACGCAAGGTACACTGTAGGTCCAGCCTGACAGAAAGAGCAGAAAAACCGGTCAACTTGGGAGACATTTGGACGATCCAAAGTCACCTAGGCCTGACTAAGTCATTAAGCGGGTAATGCTAGGCACGGCATGCAAAAGAGCCCGCCTGCAACGAAGTGTGATCATAGAAAGGCCCCGTGTGGCCGAAAGTCTCCAGTAGTCAGTCAGAGGGTGCCGGTAAATGCGCTGTGGGGTCACGTGGGAAACTGGAGCATGTGGGAGAAGCCCGACTCTCCCCCTTTGGAAAGCAACTTCGGGGCAGCTTCCAAGCTGCCTGCACGCCACGCCCCCAGGACACTGTTCACTCCACAGATGCCTCTGAGGAGCAGTGAGCTTCTGCAAAAGAAACCGGGCGCTTGCGGTTCCTCCCTGGGAGCTCAGCCCAGAGCATACTGTAGCTAAAGTGCCAACTAAAGGTGACCTCGATCCACGAGGTAAGGTGCACATTTTCCCATTCCCAGAGGCAGGGGTGCACCAGTTTCTAGGAAGTCTCAGTCAGTGGACGGCTTTAGCTTTAGTATGCCTCAGAGTGCTCAAGCCTCTGACGGGGGCACTTCTTTCCGAGGAAGTGCACCGTGGACCCAAAGCCTTCTGAGCCCCATCAAGGGATACACGGCTCTGGGACCATGCCTCACTACGCAGGTGAAAGGGCCGGGAACTAATCTGTTCTCTAAGGCTAGCGTTCCACAGCTTTGCAACAGCCCCAGGAGCACGGTTCTTGGGCAGGCTTTCTTTCCATGCGGGTCTGCCACGTTGAGGACACCTAAGCGGCCCTGAAAGAAACCACCGGGGCTCCAATCCACTTTGGGGACTCGTGCTCGACGTCTCTCTAAGTGAGGCAGAAAGTAGACTTTAGGTCCAGCCCGAAGTAAAGTAGAGATTTACCCTGAGCCTTGCTAGGCACTTGGAACATGCAAAGTCACCTAGGCCTCCTGAGGGCATTTAGAGGATTACGCCATTCAGCACATGCAGAACTCACTGCATCCCAAAGTTTCATCGCAGAAGGCCGAATTGTGCTGCAAGGGCCTCCTTTGGCTTGTCAGCGAAGAGAGGTCTATGTGCTGGGTGATCCGGTGTGTAATTGAGAAGAAGCCTGGCGAAAGGCAGGATTTCCCCCCGTTTGAAAGGTAGATAGTGGCGGCCTCAAGATGACTGAAAGTGCTCTTACCCGTCTTCTAGTCAGTGCTAGGAATGCCTCAGGGAAGAAAGTGAGTTTTCTCCTACGAATCCAGGTGGTGGCCAGTGCCTTGCTAGGAGCTCATCCCACGGCTTGCCCGAGCTAAAGTGCGAAGTAAACGTGACCCCGGGCCTCAAGGTAAGCACGAGTGTTTCCTATCAGCACACTTTGCTGTGCAGCCATCTCCATGAACCCTGACTCGATAGAGTGCTTTAACTCCTCTACGGCTCTCCGGAGGCCTCAGAGAGTCGCGTATGAATTCCCTTCTGAGGGAGAGCGTGTGTGCCGCGAGTCCCCTGTTTGTTTTCCGAGCAACACAGCGCAGAACAGGCTGTGGGGGGTCAACCCTTTCTATGCAGAGGGAAGGGCAATGAACTGATCCTCGCTTGCAGAGCCTGATTTCTACCGCTGTAAAGCAGCCCCAGGACAACGTTTTTGCCAGTATTACATTCAACGTGGCTCTCCCTCGGAGGAGGCCCTCTGAACAGCCCTGAAAGAATCCCTGAGCCTTCAGAGCCCCCTGGCGACTCTTACCTGTCATCTCTCTATTGTGACGCAAGGTACACTGTAGGTCCAGCCTGACAGAAAGAGCAGAAAAACCGGTCAACTTGGGAGACATTTGGACGATCCAAAGTCACCTAGGCCTGACTAAGTCATTAAGCGGGTAATGCTAGGCACGGCATGCAAAAGAGCCCGCCTGCAACGAAGTGTGATCATAGAAAGGCCCCGTGTGGCCGAAAGTCTCCAGTAGTCAGTCAGAGGGTGCCGGTAAATGCGCTGTGGGGTCACGTGGGAAACTGGAGCATGTGGGAGAAGCCCGACTCTCCCCCTTTGGAAAGCAACTTCGGGGCAGCTTCCAAGCTGCCTGCACGCCACGCCCCCAGGACACTGTTCACTCCACAGATGCCTCTGAGGAGCAGTGAGCTTCTGCAAAAGAAACCGGGCGCTTGCGGTTCCTCCCTGGGAGCTCAGCCCAGAGCATACTGTAGCTAAAGTGCCAACTAAAGGTGACCTCGATCCACGAGGTAAGGTGCACATTTTCCCATTCCCAGAGGCAGGGGTGCACCAGTTTCTAGGAAGTCTCAGTCAGTGGACGGCTTTAGCTTTAGTATGCCTCAGAGTGCTCAAGCCTCTGACGGGGGCACTTCTTTCCGAGGAAGTGCACCGTGGACCCAAAGCCTTCTGAGCCCCATCAAGGGATACACGGCTCTGGGACCATGCCTCACTACGCAGGTGAAAGGGCCGGGAACTAATCTGTTCTCTAAGGCTAGCGTTCCACAGCTTTGCAACAGCCCCAGGAGCACGGTTCTTGGGCAGGCTTTCTTTCCATGCGGGTCTGCCACGTTGAGGACACCTAAGCGGCCCTGAAAGAAACCACCGGGGCTCCAATCCACTTTGGGGACTCGTGCTCGACGTCTCTCTAAGTGAGGCAGAAAGTAGACTTTAGGTCCAGCCCGAAGTAAAGTAGAGATTTACCCTGAGCCTTGCTAGGCACTTGGAACATGCAAAGTCACCTAGGCCTCCTGAGGGCATTTAGAGGATTACGCCATTCAGCACATGCAGAACTCACTGCATCCCAAAGTTTCATCGCAGAAGGCCGAATTGTGCTGCAAGGGCCTCCTTTGGCTTGTCAGCGAAGAGAGGTCTATGTGCTGGGTGATCCGGTGTGTAATTGAGAAGAAGCCTGGCGAAAGGCAGGATTTCCCCCCGTTTGAAAGGTAGATAGTGGCGGCCTCAAGATGACTGAAAGTGCTCTTACCCGTCTTCTAGTCAGTGCTAGGAATGCCTCAGGGAAGAAAGTGAGTTTTCTCCTACGAATCCAGGTGGTGGCCAGTGCCTTGCTAGGAGCTCATCCCACGGCTTGCCCGAGCTAAAGTGCGAAGTAAACGTGACCCCGGGCCTCAAGGTAAGCACGAGTGTTTCCTATCAGCACACTTTGCTGTGCAGCCATCTCCATGAACCCTGACTCGATAGAGTGCTTTAACTCCTCTACGGCTCTCCGGAGGCCTCAGAGAGTCGCGTATGAATTCCCTTCTGAGGGAGAGCGTGTGTGCCGCGAGTCCCCTGTTTGTTTTCCGAGCAACACAGCGCAGAACAGGCTGTGGGGGGTCAACCCTTTCTATGCAGAGGGAAGGGCAATGAACTGATCCTCGCTTGCAGAGCCTGATTTCTACCGCTGTAAAGCAGCCCCAGGACAACGTTTTTGCCAGTATTACATTCAACGTGGCTCTCCCTCGGAGGAGGCCCTCTGAACAGCCCTGAAAGAATCCCTGAGCCTTCAGAGCCCCCTGGCGACTCTTACCTGTCATCTCTCTATTGTGACGCAAGGTACACTGTAGGTCCAGCCTGACAGAAAGAGCAGAAAAACCGGTCAACTTGGGAGACATTTGGACGATCCAAAGTCACCTAGGCCTGACTAAGTCATTAAGCGGGTAATGCTAGGCACGGCATGCAAAAGAGCCCGCCTGCAACGAAGTGTGATCATAGAAAGGCCCCGTGTGGCCGAAAGTCTCCAGTAGTCAGTCAGAGGGTGCCGGTAAATGCGCTGTGGGGTCACGTGGGAAACTGGAGCATGTGGGAGAAGCCCGACTCTCCCCCTTTGGAAAGCAACTTCGGGGCAGCTTCCAAGCTGCCTGCACGCCACGCCCCCAGGACACTGTTCACTCCACAGATGCCTCTGAGGAGCAGTGAGCTTCTGCAAAAGAAACCGGGCGCTTGCGGTTCCTCCCTGGGAGCTCAGCCCAGAGCATACTGTAGCTAAAGTGCCAACTAAAGGTGACCTCGATCCACGAGGTAAGGTGCACATTTTCCCATTCCCAGAGGCAGGGGTGCACCAGTTTCTAGGAAGTCTCAGTCAGTGGACGGCTTTAGCTTTAGTATGCCTCAGAGTGCTCAAGCCTCTGACGGGGGCACTTCTTTCCGAGGAAGTGCACCGTGGACCCAAAGCCTTCTGAGCCCCATCAAGGGATACACGGCTCTGGGACCATGCCTCACTACGCAGGTGAAAGGGCCGGGAACTAATCTGTTCTCTAAGGCTAGCGTTCCACAGCTTTGCAACAGCCCCAGGAGCACGGTTCTTGGGCAGGCTTTCTTTCCATGCGGGTCTGCCACGTTGAGGACACCTAAGCGGCCCTGAAAGAAACCACCGGGGCTCCAATCCACTTTGGGGACTCGTGCTCGACGTCTCTCTAAGTGAGGCAGAAAGTAGACTTTAGGTCCAGCCCGAAGTAAAGTAGAGATTTACCCTGAGCCTTGCTAGGCACTTGGAACATGCAAAGTCACCTAGGCCTCCTGAGGGCATTTAGAGGATTACGCCATTCAGCACATGCAGAACTCACTGCATCCCAAAGTTTCATCGCAGAAGGCCGAATTGTGCTGCAAGGGCCTCCTTTGGCTTGTCAGCGAAGAGAGGTCTATGTGCTGGGTGATCCGGTGTGTAATTGAGAAGAAGCCTGGCGAAAGGCAGGATTTCCCCCCATTTGAAAGGTAGATAGTGGCGGCCTCAAGATGACTGAAAGTGCTCTTACCCGTCTTCTAGTCAGTGCTAGGAATGCCTCAGGGAAGAAAGTGAGTTTTCTCCTACGAATCCAGGTGGTGGCCAGTGCCTTGCTAGGAGCTCATCCCACGGCTTGCCCGAGCTAAAGTGCGAAGTAAACGTGACCCCGGGCCTCAAGGTAAGCACGAGTGTTTCCTATCAGCACACTTTGCTGTGCAGCCATCTCCATGAACCCTGACTCGATAGAGTGCTTTAACTCCTCTACGGCTCTCCGGAGGCCTCAGAGAGTCGCGTATGAATTCCCTTCTGAGGGAGAGCGTGTGTGCCGCGAGTCCCCTGTTTGTTTTCCGAGCAACACAGCGCAGAACAGGCTGTGGGGGGTCAACCCTTTCTATGCAGAGGGAAGGGCAATGAACTGATCCTCGCTTGCAGAGCCTGATTTCTACCGCTGTAAAGCAGCCCCAGGACAACGTTTTTGCCAGTATTACATTCAACGTGGCTCTCCCTCGGAGGAGGCCCTCTGAACAGCCCTGAAAGAATCCCTGAGCCTTCAGAGCCCCCTGGCGACTCTTACCTGTCATCTCTCTATTGTGACGCAAGGTACACTGTAGGTCCAGCCTGACAGAAAGAGCAGAAAAACCGGTCAACTTGGGAGACATTTGGACGATCCAAAGTCACCTAGGCCTGACTAAGTCATTAAGCGGGTAATGCTAGGCACGGCATGCAAAAGAGCCCGCCTGCAACGAAGTGTGATCATAGAAAGGCCCCGTGTGGCCGAAAGTCTCCAGTAGTCAGTCAGAGGGTGCCGGTAAATGCGCTGTGGGGTCACGTGGGAAACTGGAGCATGTGGGAGAAGCCCGACTCTCCCCCTTTGGAAAGCAACTTCGGGGCAGCTTCCAAGCTGCCTGCACGCCACGCCCCCAGGACACTGTTCACTCCACAGATGCCTCTGAGGAGCAGTGAGCTTCTGCAAAAGAAACCGGGCGCTTGCGGTTCCTCCCTGGGAGCTCAGCCCAGAGCATACTGTAGCTAAAGTGCCAACTAAAGGTGACCTCGATCCACGAGGTAAGGTGCACATTTTCCCATTCCCAGAGGCAGGGGTGCACCAGTTTCTAGGAAGTCTCAGTCAGTGGACGGCTTTAGCTTTAGTATGCCTCAGAGTGCTCAAGCCTCTGACGGGGGCACTTCTTTCCGAGGAAGTGCACCGTGGACCCAAAGCCTTCTGAGCCCCATCAAGGGATACACGGCTCTGGGACCATGCCTCACTACGCAGGTGAAAGGGCCGGGAACTAATCTGTTCTCTAAGGCTAGCGTTCCACAGCTTTGCAACAGCCCCAGGAGCACGGTTCTTGGGCAGGCTTTCTTTCCATGCGGGTCTGCCACGTTGAGGACACCTAAGCGGCCCTGAAAGAAACCACCGGGGCTCCAATCCACTTTGGGGACTCGTGCTCGACGTCTCTCTAAGTGAGGCAGAAAGTAGACTTTAGGTCCAGCCCGAAGTAAAGTAGAGATTTACCCTGAGCCTTGCTAGGCACTTGGAACATGCAAAGTCACCTAGGCCTCCTGAGGGCATTTAGAGGATTACGCCATTCAGCACATGCAGAACTCACTGCATCCCAAAGTTTCATCGCAGAAGGCCGAATTGTGCTGCAAGGGCCTCCTTTGGCTTGTCAGCGAAGAGAGGTCTATGTGCTGGGTGATCCGGTGTGTAATTGAGAAGAAGCCTGGCGAAAGGCAGGATTTCCCCCCATTTGAAAGGTAGATAGTGGCGGCCTCAAGATGACTGAAAGTGCTCTTACCCGTCTTCTAGTCAGTGCTAGGAATGCCTCAGGGAAGAAAGTGAGTTTTCTCCTACGAATCCAGGTGGTGGCCAGTGCCTTGCTAGGAGCTCATCCCACGGCTTGCCCGAGCTAAAGTGCGAAGTAAACGTGACCCCGGGCCTCAAGGTAAGCACGAGTGTTTCCTATCAGCACACTTTGCTGTGCAGCCATCTCCATGAACCCTGACTCGATAGAGTGCTTTAACTCCTCTACGGCTCTCCGGAGGCCTCAGAGAGTCGCGTATGAATTCCCTTCTGAGGGAGAGCGTGTGTGCCGCGAGTCCCCTGTTTGTTTTCCGAGCAACACAGCGCAGAACAGGCTGTGGGGGGTCAACCCTTTCTATGCAGAGGGAAGGGCAATGAACTGATCCTCGCTTGCAGAGCCTGATTTCTACCGCTGTAAAGCAGCCCCAGGACAACGTTTTTGCCAGTATTACATTCAACGTGGCTCTCCCTCGGAGGAGGCCCTCTGAACAGCCCTGAAAGAATCCCTGAGCCTTCAGAGCCCCCTGGCGACTCTTACCTGTCATCTCTCTATTGTGACGCAAGGTACACTGTAGGTCCAGCCTGACAGAAAGAGCAGAAAAACCGGTCAACTTGGGAGACATTTGGACGATCCAAAGTCACCTAGGCCTGACTAAGTCATTAAGCGGGTAATGCTAGGCACGGCATGCAAAAGAGCCCGCCTGCAACGAAGTGTGATCATAGAAAGGCCCCGTGTGGCCGAAAGTCTCCAGTAGTCAGTCAGAGGGTGCCGGTAAATGCGCTGTGGGGTCACGTGGGAAACTGGAGCATGTGGGAGAAGCCCGACTCTCCCCCTTTGGAAAGCAACTTCGGGGCAGCTTCCAAGCTGCCTGCACGCCACGCCCCCAGGACACTGTTCACTCCACAGATGCCTCTGAGGAGCAGTGAGCTTCTGCAAAAGAAACCGGGCGCTTGCGGTTCCTCCCTGGGAGCTCAGCCCAGAGCATACTGTAGCTAAAGTGCCAACTAAAGGTGACCTCGATCCACGAGGTAAGGTGCACATTTTCCCATTCCCAGAGGCAGGGGTGCACCAGTTTCTAGGAAGTCTCAGTCAGTGGACGGCTTTAGCTTTAGTATGCCTCAGAGTGCTCAAGCCTCTGACGGGGGCACTTCTTTCCGAGGAAGTGCACCGTGGACCCAAAGCCTTCTGAGCCCCATCAAGGGATACACGGCTCTGGGACCATGCCTCACTACGCAGGTGAAAGGGCCGGGAACTAATCTGTTCTCTAAGGCTAGCGTTCCACAGCTTTGCAACAGCCCCAGGAGCACGGTTCTTGGGCAGGCTTTCTTTCCATGCGGGTCTGCCACGTTGAGGACACCTAAGCGGCCCTGAAAGAAACCACCGGGGCTCCAATCCACTTTGGGGACTCGTGCTCGACGTCTCTCTAAGTGAGGCAGAAAGTAGACTTTAGGTCCAGCCCGAAGTAAAGTAGAGATTTACCCTGAGCCTTGCTAGGCACTTGGAACATGCAAAGTCACCTAGGCCTCCTGAGGGCATTTAGAGGATTACGCCATTCAGCACATGCAGAACTCACTGCATCCCAAAGTTTCATCGCAGAAGGCCGAATTGTGCTGCAAGGGCCTCCTTTGGCTTGTCAGCGAAGAGAGGTCTATGTGCTGGGTGATCCGGTGTGTAATTGAGAAGAAGCCTGGCGAAAGGCAGGATTTCCCCCCATTTGAAAGGTAGATAGTGGCGGCCTCAAGATGACTGAAAGTGCTCTTACCCGTCTTCTAGTCAGTGCTAGGAATGCCTCAGGGAAGAAAGTGAGTTTTCTCCTACGAATCCAGGTGGTGGCCAGTGCCTTGCTAGGAGCTCATCCCACGGCTTGCCCGAGCTAAAGTGCGAAGTAAACGTGACCCCGGGCCTCAAGGTAAGCACGAGTGTTTCCTATCAGCACACTCTGCTGTGCAGCCATCTCCATGAACCCTGACTCGATAGAGTGCTTTAACTCCTCTACGGCTCTCCGGAGGCCTCAGAGAGTCGCGTATGAATTCCCTTCTGAGGGAGAGCGTGTGTGCCGCGAGTCCCCTGTTTGTTTTCCGAGCAACACAGCGCAGAACAGGCTGTGGGGGGTCAACCCTTTCTATGCAGAGGGAAGGGCAATGAACTGATCCTCGCTTGCAGAGCCTGATTTCTACCGCTGTAAAGCAGCCCCAGGACAACGTTTTTGCCAGTATTACATTCAACGTGGCTCTCCCTCGGAGGAGGCCCTCTGAACAGCCCTGAAAGAATCCCTGAGCCTTCAGAGCCCCCTGGCGACTCTTACCTGTCATCTCTCTATTGTGACGCAAGGTACACTGTAGGTCCAGCCTGACAGAAAGAGCAGAAAAACCGGTCAACTTGGGAGACATTTGGACGATCCAAAGTCACCTAGGCCTGACTAAGTCATTAAGCGGGTAATGCTAGGCACGGCATGCAAAAGAGCCCGCCTGCAACGAAGTGTGATCATAGAAAGGCCCCGTGTGGCCGAAAGTCTCCAGTAGTCAGTCAGAGGGTGCCGGTAAATGCGCTGTGGGGTCACGTGGGAAACTGGAGCATGTGGGAGAAGCCCGACTCTCCCCCTTTGGAAAGCAACTTCGGGGCAGCTTCCAAGCTGCCTGCACGCCACGCCCCCAGGACACTGTTCACTCCACAGATGCCTCTGAGGAGCAGTGAGCTTCTGCAAAAGAAACCGGGCGCTTGCGGTTCCTCCCTGGGAGCTCAGCCCAGAGCATACTGTAGCTAAAGTGCCAACTAAAGGTGACCTCGATCCACGAGGTAAGGTGCACATTTTCCCATTCCCAGAGGCAGGGGTGCACCAGTTTCTAGGAAGTCTCAGTCAGTGGACGGCTTTAGCTTTAGTATGCCTCAGAGTGCTCAAGCCTCTGACGGGGGCACTTCTTTCCGAGGAAGTGCACCGTGGACCCAAAGCCTTCTGAGCCCCATCAAGGGATACACGGCTCTGGGACCATGCCTCACTACGCAGGTGAAAGGGCCGGGAACTAATCTGTTCTCTAAGGCTAGCGTTCCACAGCTTTGCAACAGCCCCAGGAGCACGGTTCTTGGGCAGGCTTTCTTTCCATGCGGGTCTGCCACGTTGAGGACACCTAAGCGGCCCTGAAAGAAACCACCGGGGCTCCAATCCACTTTGGGGACTCGTGCTCGACGTCTCTCTAAGTGAGGCAGAAAGTAGACTTTAGGTCCAGCCCGAAGTAAAGTAGAGATTTACCCTGAGCCTTGCTAGGCACTTGGAACATGCAAAGTCACCTAGGCCTCCTGAGGGCATTTAGAGGATTACGCCATTCAGCACATGCAGAACTCACTGCATCCCAAAGTTTCATCGCAGAAGGCCGAATTGTGCTGCAAGGGCCTCCTTTGGCTTGTCAGCGAAGAGAGGTCTATGTGCTGGGTGATCCGGTGTGTAATTGAGAAGAAGCCTGGCGAAAGGCAGGATTTCCCCCCATTTGAAAGGTAGATAGTGGCGGCCTCAAGATGACTGAAAGTGCTCTTACCCGTCTTCTAGTCAGTGCTAGGAATGCCTCAGGGAAGAAAGTGAGTTTTCTCCTACGAATCCAGGTGGTGGCCAGTGCCTTGCTAGGAGCTCATCCCACGGCTTGCCCGAGCTAAAGTGCGAAGTAAACGTGACCCCGGGCCTCAAGGTAAGCACGAGTGTTTCCTATCAGCACACTTTGCTGTGCAGCCATCTCCATGAACCCTGACTCGATAGAGTGCTTTAACTCCTCTACGGCTCTCCGGAGGCCTCAGAGAGTCGCGTATGAATTCCCTTCTGAGGGAGAGCGTGTGTGCCGCGAGTCCCCTGTTTGTTTTCCGAGCAACACAGCGCAGAACAGGCTGTGGGGGGTCAACCCTTTCTATGCAGAGGGAAGGGCAATGAACTGATCCTCGCTTGCAGAGCCTGATTTCTACCGCTGTAAAGCAGCCCCAGGACAACGTTTTTGCCAGTATTACATTCAACGTGGCTCTCCCTCGGAGGAGGCCCTCTGAACAGCCCTGAAAGAATCCCTGAGCCTTCAGAGCCCCCTGGCGACTCTTACCTGTCATCTCTCTATTGTGACGCAAGGTACACTGTAGGTCCAGCCTGACAGAAAGAGCAGAAAAACCGGTCAACTTGGGAGACATTTGGACGATCCAAAGTCACCTAGGCCTGACTAAGTCATTAAGCGGGTAATGCTAGGCACGGCATGCAAAAGAGCCCGCCTGCAACGAAGTGTGATCATAGAAAGGCCCCGTGTGGCCGAAAGTCTCCAGTAGTCAGTCAGAGGGTGCCGGTAAATGCGCTGTGGGGTCACGTGGGAAACTGGAGCATGTGGGAGAAGCCCGACTCTCCCCCTTTGGAAAGCAACTTCGGGGCAGCTTCCAAGCTGCCTGCACGCCACGCCCCCAGGACACTGTTCACTCCACAGATGCCTCTGAGGAGCAGTGAGCTTCTGCAAAAGAAACCGGGCGCTTGCGGTTCCTCCCTGGGAGCTCAGCCCAGAGCATACTGTAGCTAAAGTGCCAACTAAAGGTGACCTCGATCCACGAGGTAAGGTGCACATTTTCCCATTCCCAGAGGCAGGGGTGCACCAGTTTCTAGGAAGTCTCAGTCAGTGGACGGCTTTAGCTTTAGTATGCCTCAGAGTGCTCAAGCCTCTGACGGGGGCACTTCTTTCCGAGGAAGTGCACCGTGGACCCAAAGCCTTCTGAGCCCCATCAAGGGATACACGGCTCTGGGACCATGCCTCACTACGCAGGTGAAAGGGCCGGGAACTAATCTGTTCTCTAAGGCTAGCGTTCCACAGCTTTGCAACAGCCCCAGGAGCACGGTTCTTGGGCAGGCTTTCTTTCCATGCGGGTCTGCCACGTTGAGGACACCTAAGCGGCCCTGAAAGAAACCACCGGGGCTCCAATCCACTTTGGGGACTCGTGCTCGACGTCTCTCTAAGTGAGGCAGAAAGTAGACTTTAGGTCCAGCCCGAAGTAAAGTAGAGATTTACCCTGAGCCTTGCTAGGCACTTGGAACATGCAAAGTCACCTAGGCCTCCTGAGGGCATTTAGAGGATTACGCCATTCAGCACATGCAGAACTCACTGCATCCCAAAGTTTCATCGCAGAAGGCCGAATTGTGCTGCAAGGGCCTCCTTTGGCTTGTCAGCGAAGAGAGGTCTATGTGCTGGGTGATCCGGTGTGTAATTGAGAAGAAGCCTGGCGAAAGGCAGGATTTCCCCCCATTTGAAAGGTAGATAGTGGCGGCCTCAAGATGACTGAAAGTGCTCTTACCCGTCTTCTAGTCAGTGCTAGGAATGCCTCAGGGAAGAAAGTGAGTTTTCTCCTACGAATCCAGGTGGTGGCCAGTGCCTTGCTAGGAGCTCATCCCACGGCTTGCCCGAGCTAAAGTGCGAAGTAAACGTGACCCCGGGCCTCAAGGTAAGCACGAGTGTTTCCTATCAGCACACTTTGCTGTGCAGCCATCTCCATGAACCCTGACTCGATAGAGTGCTTTAACTCCTCTACGGCTCTCCGGAGGCCTCAGAGAGTCGCGTATGAATTCCCTTCTGAGGGAGAGCGTGTGTGCCGCGAGTCCCCTGTTTGTTTTCCGAGCAACACAGCGCAGAACAGGCTGTGGGGGGTCAACCCTTTCTATGCAGAGGGAAGGGCAATGAACTGATCCTCGCTTGCAGAGCCTGATTTCTACCGCTGTAAAGCAGCCCCAGGACAACGTTTTTGCCAGTATTACATTCAACGTGGCTCTCCCTCGGAGGAGGCCCTCTGAACAGCCCTGAAAGAATCCCTGAGCCTTCAGAGCCCCCTGGCGACTCTTACCTGTCATCTCTCTATTGTGACGCAAGGTACACTGTAGGTCCAGCCTGACAGAAAGAGCAGAAAAACCGGTCAACTTGGGAGACATTTGGACGATCCAAAGTCACCTAGGCCTGACTAAGTCATTAAGCGGGTAATGCTAGGCACGGCATGCAAAAGAGCCCGCCTGCAACGAAGTGTGATCATAGAAAGGCCCCGTGTGGCCGAAAGTCTCCAGTAGTCAGTCAGAGGGTGCCGGTAAATGCGCTGTGGGGTCACGTGGGAAACTGGAGCATGTGGGAGAAGCCCGACTCTCCCCCTTTGGAAAGCAACTTCGGGGCAGCTTCCAAGCTGCCTGCACGCCACGCCCCCAGGACACTGTTCACTCCACAGATGCCTCTGAGGAGCAGTGAGCTTCTGCAAAAGAAACCGGGCGCTTGCGGTTCCTCCCTGGGAGCTCAGCCCAGAGCATACTGTAGCTAAAGTGCCAACTAAAGGTGACCTCGATCCACGAGGTAAGGTGCACATTTTCCCATTCCCAGAGGCAGGGGTGCACCAGTTTCTAGGAAGTCTCAGTCAGTGGACGGCTTTAGCTTTAGTATGCCTCAGAGTGCTCAAGCCTCTGACGGGGGCACTTCTTTCCGAGGAAGTGCACCGTGGACCCAAAGCCTTCTGAGCCCCATCAAGGGATACACGGCTCTGGGACCATGCCTCACTACGCAGGTGAAAGGGCCGGGAACTAATCTGTTCTCTAAGGCTAGCGTTCCACAGCTTTGCAACAGCCCCAGGAGCACGGTTCTTGGGCAGGCTTTCTTTCCATGCGGGTCTGCCACGTTGAGGACACCTAAGCGGCCCTGAAAGAAACCACCGGGGCTCCAATCCACTTTGGGGACTCGTGCTCGACGTCTCTCTAAGTGAGGCAGAAAGTAGACTTTAGGTCCAGCCCGAAGTAAAGTAGAGATTTACCCTGAGCCTTGCTAGGCACTTGGAACATGCAAAGTCACCTAGGCCTCCTGAGGGCATTTAGAGGATTACGCCATTCAGCACATGCAGAACTCACTGCATCCCAAAGTTTCATCGCAGAAGGCCGAATTGTGCTGCAAGGGCCTCCTTTGGCTTGTCAGCGAAGAGAGGTCTATGTGCTGGGTGATCCGGTGTGTAATTGAGAAGAAGCCTGGCGAAAGGCAGGATTTCCCCCCATTTGAAAGGTAGATAGTGGCGGCCTCAAGATGACTGAAAGTGCTCTTACCCGTCTTCTAGTCAGTGCTAGGAATGCCTCAGGGAAGAAAGTGAGTTTTCTCCTACGAATCCAGGTGGTGGCCAGTGCCTTGCTAGGAGCTCATCCCACGGCTTGCCCGAGCTAAAGTGCGAAGTAAACGTGACCCCGGGCCTCAAGGTAAGCACGAGTGTTTCCTATCAGCACACTTTGCTGTGCAGCCATCTCCATGAACCCTGACTCGATAGAGTGCTTTAACTCCTCTACGGCTCTCCGGAGGCCTCAGAGAGTCGCGTATGAATTCCCTTCTGAGGGAGAGCGTGTGTGCCGCGAGTCCCCTGTTTGTTTTCCGAGCAACACAGCGCAGAACAGGCTGTGGGGGGTCAACCCTTTCTATGCAGAGGGAAGGGCAATGAACTGATCCTCGCTTGCAGAGCCTGATTTCTACCGCTGTAAAGCAGCCCCAGGACAACGTTTTTGCCAGTATTACATTCAACGTGGCTCTCCCTCGGAGGAGGCCCTCTGAACAGCCCTGAAAGAATCCCTGAGCCTTCAGAGCCCCCTGGCGACTCTTACCTGTCATCTCTCTATTGTGACGCAAGGTACACTGTAGGTCCAGCCTGACAGAAAGAGCAGAAAAACCGGTCAACTTGGGAGACATTTGGACGATCCAAAGTCACCTAGGCCTGACTAAGTCATTAAGCGGGTAATGCTAGGCACGGCATGCAAAAGAGCCCGCCTGCAACGAAGTGTGATCATAGAAAGGCCCCGTGTGGCCGAAAGTCTCCAGTAGTCAGTCAGAGGGTGCCGGTAAATGCGCTGTGGGGTCACGTGGGAAACTGGAGCATGTGGGAGAAGCCCGACTCTCCCCCTTTGGAAAGCAACTTCGGGGCAGCTTCCAAGCTGCCTGCACGCCACGCCCCCAGGACACTGTTCACTCCACAGATGCCTCTGAGGAGCAGTGAGCTTCTGCAAAAGAAACCGGGCGCTTGCGGTTCCTCCCTGGGAGCTCAGCCCAGAGCATACTGTAGCTAAAGTGCCAACTAAAGGTGACCTCGATCCACGAGGTAAGGTGCACATTTTCCCATTCCCAGAGGCAGGGGTGCACCAGTTTCTAGGAAGTCTCAGTCAGTGGACGGCTTTAGCTTTAGTATGCCTCAGAGTGCTCAAGCCTCTGACGGGGGCACTTCTTTCCGAGGAAGTGCACCGTGGACCCAAAGCCTTCTGAGCCCCATCAAGGGATACACGGCTCTGGGACCATGCCTCACTACGCAGGTGAAAGGGCCGGGAACTAATCTGTTCTCTAAGGCTAGCGTTCCACAGCTTTGCAACAGCCCCAGGAGCACGGTTCTTGGGCAGGCTTTCTTTCCATGCGGGTCTGCCACGTTGAGGACACCTAAGCGGCCCTGAAAGAAACCACCGGGGCTCCAATCCACTTTGGGGACTCGTGCTCGACGTCTCTCTAAGTGAGGCAGAAAGTAGACTTTAGGTCCAGCCCGAAGTAAAGTAGAGATTTACCCTGAGCCTTGCTAGGCACTTGGAACATGCAAAGTCACCTAGGCCTCCTGAGGGCATTTAGAGGATTACGCCATTCAGCACATGCAGAACTCACTGCATCCCAAAGTTTCATCGCAGAAGGCCGAATTGTGCTGCAAGGGCCTCCTTTGGCTTGTCAGCGAAGAGAGGTCTATGTGCTGGGTGATCCGGTGTGTAATTGAGAAGAAGCCTGGCGAAAGGCAGGATTTCCCCCCATTTGAAAGGTAGATAGTGGCGGCCTCAAGATGACTGAAAGTGCTCTTACCCGTCTTCTAGTCAGTGCTAGGAATGCCTCAGGGAAGAAAGTGAGTTTTCTCCTACGAATCCAGGTGGTGGCCAGTGCCTTGCTAGGAGCTCATCCCACGGCTTGCCCGAGCTAAAGTGCGAAGTAAACGTGACCCCGGGCCTCAAGGTAAGCACGAGTGTTTCCTATCAGCACACTCTGCTGTGCAGCCATCTCCATGAACCCTGACTCGATAGAGTGCTTTAACTCCTCTACGGCTCTCCGGAGGCCTCAGAGAGTCGCGTATGAATTCCCTTCTGAGGGAGAGCGTGTGTGCCGCGAGTCCCCTGTTTGTTTTCCGAGCAACACAGCGCAGAACAGGCTGTGGGGGGTCAACCCTTTCTATGCAGAGGGAAGGGCAATGAACTGATCCTCGCTTGCAGAGCCTGATTTCTACCGCTGTAAAGCAGCCCCAGGACAACGTTTTTGCCAGTATTACATTCAACGTGGCTCTCCCTCGGAGGAGGCCCTCTGAACAGCCCTGAAAGAATCCCTGAGCCTTCAGAGCCCCCTGGCGACTCTTACCTGTCATCTCTCTATTGTGACGCAAGGTACACTGTAGGTCCAGCCTGACAGAAAGAGCAGAAAAACCGGTCAACTTGGGAGACATTTGGACGATCCAAAGTCACCTAGGCCTGACTAAGTCATTAAGCGGGTAATGCTAGGCACGGCATGCAAAAGAGCCCGCCTGCAACGAAGTGTGATCATAGAAAGGCCCCGTGTGGCCGAAAGTCTCCAGTAGTCAGTCAGAGGGTGCCGGTAAATGCGCTGTGGGGTCACGTGGGAAACTGGAGCATGTGGGAGAAGCCCGACTCTCCCCCTTTGGAAAGCAACTTCGGGGCAGCTTCCAAGCTGCCTGCACGCCACGCCCCCAGGACACTGTTCACTCCACAGATGCCTCTGAGGAGCAGTGAGCTTCTGCAAAAGAAACCGGGCGCTTGCGGTTCCTCCCTGGGAGCTCAGCCCAGAGCATACTGTAGCTAAAGTGCCAACTAAAGGTGACCTCGATCCACGAGGTAAGGTGCACATTTTCCCATTCCCAGAGGCAGGGGTGCACCAGTTTCTAGGAAGTCTCAGTCAGTGGACGGCTTTAGCTTTAGTATGCCTCAGAGTGCTCAAGCCTCTGACGGGGGCACTTCTTTCCGAGGAAGTGCACCGTGGACCCAAAGCCTTCTGAGCCCCATCAAGGGATACACGGCTCTGGGACCATGCCTCACTACGCAGGTGAAAGGGCCGGGAACTAATCTGTTCTCTAAGGCTAGCGTTCCACAGCTTTGCAACAGCCCCAGGAGCACGGTTCTTGGGCAGGCTTTCTTTCCATGCGGGTCTGCCACGTTGAGGACACCTAAGCGGCCCTGAAAGAAACCACCGGGGCTCCAATCCACTTTGGGGACTCGTGCTCGACGTCTCTCTAAGTGAGGCAGAAAGTAGACTTTAGGTCCAGCCCGAAGTAAAGTAGAGATTTACCCTGAGCCTTGCTAGGCACTTGGAACATGCAAAGTCACCTAGGCCTCCTGAGGGCATTTAGAGGATTACGCCATTCAGCACATGCAGAACTCACTGCATCCCAAAGTTTCATCGCAGAAGGCCGAATTGTGCTGCAAGGGCCTCCTTTGGCTTGTCAGCGAAGAGAGGTCTATGTGCTGGGTGATCCGGTGTGTAATTGAGAAGAAGCCTGGCGAAAGGCAGGATTTCCCCCCATTTGAAAGGTAGATAGTGGCGGCCTCAAGATGACTGAAAGTGCTCTTACCCGTCTTCTAGTCAGTGCTAGGAATGCCTCAGGGAAGAAAGTGAGTTTTCTCCTACGAATCCAGGTGGTGGCCAGTGCCTTGCTAGGAGCTCATCCCACGGCTTGCCCGAGCTAAAGTGCGAAGTAAACGTGACCCCGGGCCTCAAGGTAAGCACGAGTGTTTCCTATCAGCACACTTTGCTGTGCAGCCATCTCCATGAACCCTGACTCGATAGAGTGCTTTAACTCCTCTACGGCTCTCCGGAGGCCTCAGAGAGTCGCGTATGAATTCCCTTCTGAGGGAGAGCGTGTGTGCCGCGAGTCCCCTGTTTGTTTTCCGAGCAACACAGCGCAGAACAGGCTGTGGGGGGTCAACCCTTTCTATGCAGAGGGAAGGGCAATGAACTGATCCTCGCTTGCAGAGCCTGATTTCTACCGCTGTAAAGCAGCCCCAGGACAACGTTTTTGCCAGTATTACATTCAACGTGGCTCTCCCTCGGAGGAGGCCCTCTGAACAGCCCTGAAAGAATCCCTGAGCCTTCAGAGCCCCCTGGCGACTCTTACCTGTCATCTCTCTATTGTGACGCAAGGTACACTGTAGGTCCAGCCTGACAGAAAGAGCAGAAAAACCGGTCAACTTGGGAGACATTTGGACGATCCAAAGTCACCTAGGCCTGACTAAGTCATTAAGCGGGTAATGCTAGGCACGGCATGCAAAAGAGCCCGCCTGCAACGAAGTGTGATCATAGAAAGGCCCCGTGTGGCCGAAAGTCTCCAGTAGTCAGTCAGAGGGTGCCGGTAAATGCGCTGTGGGGTCACGTGGGAAACTGGAGCATGTGGGAGAAGCCCGACTCTCCCCCTTTGGAAAGCAACTTCGGGGCAGCTTCCAAGCTGCCTGCACGCCACGCCCCCAGGACACTGTTCACTCCACAGATGCCTCTGAGGAGCAGTGAGCTTCTGCAAAAGAAACCGGGCGCTTGCGGTTCCTCCCTGGGAGCTCAGCCCAGAGCATACTGTAGCTAAAGTGCCAACTAAAGGTGACCTCGATCCACGAGGTAAGGTGCACATTTTCCCTTTCCCAGAGGCAGGGGTGCACCAGTTTCTAGGAAGTCTCAGTCAGTGGACGGCTTTAGCTTTAGTATGCCTCAGAGTGCTCAAGCCTCTGACGGGGGCACTTCTTTCCGAGGAAGTGCACCGTGGACCCAAAGCCTTCTGAGCCCCATCAAGGGATACACGGCTCTGGGACCATGCCTCACTACGCAGGTGAAAGGGCCGGGAACTAATCTGTTCTCTAAGGCTAGCGTTCCACAGCTTTGCAACAGCCCCAGGAGCACGGTTCTTGGGCAGGCTTTCTTTCCATGCGGGTCTGCCACGTTGAGGACACCTAAGCGGCCCTGAAAGAAACCACCGGGGCTCCAATCCACTTTGGGGACTCGTGCTCGACGTCTCTCTAAGTGAGGCAGAAAGTAGACTTTAGGTCCAGCCCGAAGTAAAGTAGAGATTTACCCTGAGCCTTGCTAGGCACTTGGAACATGCAAAGTCACCTAGGCCTCCTGAGGGCATTTAGAGGATTACGCCATTCAGCACATGCAGAACTCACTGCATCCCAAAGTTTCATCGCAGAAGGCCGAATTGTGCTGCAAGGGCCTCCTTTGGCTTGTCAGCGAAGAGAGGTCTATGTGCTGGGTGATCCGGTGTGTAATTGAGAAGAAGCCTGGCGAAAGGCAGGATTTCCCCCCATTTGAAAGGTAGATAGTGGCGGCCTCAAGATGACTGAAAGTGCTCTTACCCGTCTTCTAGTCAGTGCTAGGAATGCCTCAGGGAAGAAAGTGAGTTTTCTCCTACGAATCCAGGTGGTGGCCAGTGCCTTGCTAGGAGCTCATCCCACGGCTTGCCCGAGCTAAAGTGCGAAGTAAACGTGACCCCGGGCCTCAAGGTAAGCACGAGTGTTTCCTATCAGCACACTTTGCTGTGCAGCCATCTCCATGAACCCTGACTCGATAGAGTGCTTTAACTCCTCTACGGCTCTCCGGAGGCCTCAGAGAGTCGCGTATGAATTCCCTTCTGAGGGAGAGCGTGTGTGCCGCGAGTCCCCTGTTTGTTTTCCGAGCAACACAGCGCAGAACAGGCTGTGGGGGGTCAACCCTTTCTATGCAGAGGGAAGGGCAATGAACTGATCCTCGCTTGCAGAGCCTGATTTCTACCGCTGTAAAGCAGCCCCAGGACAACGTTTTTGCCAGTATTACATTCAACGTGGCTCTCCCTCGGAGGAGGCCCTCTGAACAGCCCTGAAAGAATCCCTGAGCCTTCAGAGCCCCCTGGCGACTCTTACCTGTCATCTCTCTATTGTGACGCAAGGTACACTGTAGGTCCAGCCTGACAGAAAGAGCAGAAAAACCGGTCAACTTGGGAGACATTTGGACGATCCAAAGTCACCTAGGCCTGACTAAGTCATTAAGCGGGTAATGCTAGGCACGGCATGCAAAAGAGCCCGCCTGCAACGAAGTGTGATCATAGAAAGGCCCCGTGTGGCCGAAAGTCTCCAGTAGTCAGTCAGAGGGTGCCGGTAAATGCGCTGTGGGGTCACGTGGGAAACTGGAGCATGTGGGAGAAGCCCGACTCTCCCCCTTTGGAAAGCAACTTCGGGGCAGCTTCCAAGCTGCCTGCACGCCACGCCCCCAGGACACTGTTCACTCCACAGATGCCTCTGAGGAGCAGTGAGCTTCTGCAAAAGAAACCGGGCGCTTGCGGTTCCTCCCTGGGAGCTCAGCCCAGAGCATACTGTAGCTAAAGTGCCAACTAAAGGTGACCTCGATCCACGAGGTAAGGTGCACATTTTCCCATTCCCAGAGGCAGGGGTGCACCAGTTTCTAGGAAGTCTCAGTCAGTGGACGGCTTTAGCTTTAGTATGCCTCAGAGTGCTCAAGCCTCTGACGGGGGCACTTCTTTCCGAGGAAGTGCACCGTGGACCCAAAGCCTTCTGAGCCCCATCAAGGGATACACGGCTCTGGGACCATGCCTCACTACGCAGGTGAAAGGGCCGGGAACTAATCTGTTCTCTAAGGCTAGCGTTCCACAGCTTTGCAACAGCCCCAGGAGCACGGTTCTTGGGCAGGCTTTCTTTCCATGCGGGTCTGCCACGTTGAGGACACCTAAGCGGCCCTGAAAGAAACCACCGGGGCTCCAATCCACTTTGGGGACTCGTGCTCGACGTCTCTCTAAGTGAGGCAGAAAGTAGACTTTAGGTCCAGCCCGAAGTAAAGTAGAGATTTACCCTGAGCCTTGCTAGGCACTTGGAACATGCAAAGTCACCTAGGCCTCCTGAGGGCATTTAGAGGATTACGCCATTCAGCACATGCAGAACTCACTGCATCCCAAAGTTTCATCGCAGAAGGCCGAATTGTGCTGCAAGGGCCTCCTTTGGCTTGTCAGCGAAGAGAGGTCTATGTGCTGGGTGATCCGGTGTGTAATTGAGAAGAAGCCTGGCGAAAGGCAGGATTTCCCCCCGTTTGAAAGGTAGATAGTGGCGGCCTCAAGATGACTGAAAGTGCTCTTACCCGTCTTCTAGTCAGTGCTAGGAATGCCTCAGGGAAGAAAGTGAGTTTTCTCCTACGAATCCAGGTGGTGGCCAGTGCCTTGCTAGGAGCTCATCCCACGGCTTGCCCGAGCTAAAGTGCGAAGTAAACGTGACCCCGGGCCTCAAGGTAAGCACGAGTGTTTCCTATCAGCACACTCTGCTGTGCAGCCATCTCCATGAACCCTGACTCGATAGAGTGCTTTAACTCCTCTACGGCTCTCCGGAGGCCTCAGAGAGTCGCGTATGAATTCCCTTCTGAGGGAGAGCGTGTGTGCCGCGAGTCCCCTGTTTGTTTTCCGAGCAACACAGCGCAGAACAGGCTGTGGGGGGTCAACCCTTTCTATGCAGAGGGAAGGGCAATGAACTGATCCTCGCTTGCAGAGCCTGATTTCTACCGCTGTAAAGCAGCCCCAGGACAACGTTTTTGCCAGTATTACATTCAACGTGGCTCTCCCTCGGAGGAGGCCCTCTGAACAGCCCTGAAAGAATCCCTGAGCCTTCAGAGCCCCCTGGCGACTCTTACCTGTCATCTCTCTATTGTGACGCAAGGTACACTGTAGGTCCAGCCTGACAGAAAGAGCAGAAAAACCGGTCAACTTGGGAGACATTTGGACGATCCAAAGTCACCTAGGCCTGACTAAGTCATTAAGCGGGTAATGCTAGGCACGGCATGCAAAAGAGCCCGCCTGCAACGAAGTGTGATCATAGAAAGGCCCCGTGTGGCCGAAAGTCTCCAGTAGTCAGTCAGAGGGTGCCGGTAAATGCGCTGTGGGGTCACGTGGGAAACTGGAGCATGTGGGAGAAGCCCGACTCTCCCCCTTTGGAAAGCAACTTCGGGGCAGCTTCCAAGCTGCCTGCACGCCACGCCCCCAGGACACTGTTCACTCCACAGATGCCTCTGAGGAGCAGTGAGCTTCTGCAAAAGAAACCGGGCGCTTGCGGTTCCTCCCTGGGAGCTCAGCCCAGAGCATACTGTAGCTAAAGTGCCAACTAAAGGTGACCTCGATCCACGAGGTAAGGTGCACATTTTCCCATTCCCAGAGGCAGGGGTGCACCAGTTTCTAGGAAGTCTCAGTCAGTGGACGGCTTTAGCTTTAGTATGCCTCAGAGTGCTCAAGCCTCTGACGGGGGCACTTCTTTCCGAGGAAGTGCACCGTGGACCCAAAGCCTTCTGAGCCCCATCAAGGGATACACGGCTCTGGGACCATGCCTCACTACGCAGGTGAAAGGGCCGGGAACTAATCTGTTCTCTAAGGCTAGCGTTCCACAGCTTTGCAACAGCCCCAGGAGCACGGTTCTTGGGCAGGCTTTCTTTCCATGCGGGTCTGCCACGTTGAGGACACCTAAGCGGCCCTGAAAGAAACCACCGGGGCTCCAATCCACTTTGGGGACTCGTGCTCGACGTCTCTCTAAGTGAGGCAGAAAGTAGACTTTAGGTCCAGCCCGAAGTAAAGTAGAGATTTACCCTGAGCCTTGCTAGGCACTTGGAACATGCAAAGTCACCTAGGCCTCCTGAGGGCATTTAGAGGATTACGCCATTCAGCACATGCAGAACTCACTGCATCCCAAAGTTTCATCGCAGAAGGCCGAATTGTGCTGCAAGGGCCTCCTTTGGCTTGTCAGCGAAGAGAGGTCTATGTGCTGGGTGATCCGGTGTGTAATTGAGAAGAAGCCTGGCGAAAGGCAGGATTTCCCCCCGTTTGAAAGGTAGATAGTGGCGGCCTCAAGATGACTGAAAGTGCTCTTACCCGTCTTCTAGTCAGTGCTAGGAATGCCTCAGGGAAGAAAGTGAGTTTTCTCCTACGAATCCAGGTGGTGGCCAGTGCCTTGCTAGGAGCTCATCCCACGGCTTGCCCGAGCTAAAGTGCGAAGTAAACGTGACCCCGGGCCTCAAGGTAAGCACGAGTGTTTCCTATCAGCACACTTTGCTGTGCAGCCATCTCCATGAACCCTGACTCGATAGAGTGCTTTAACTCCTCTACGGCTCTCCGGAGGCCTCAGAGAGTCGCGTATGAATTCCCTTCTGAGGGAGAGCGTGTGTGCCGCGAGTCCCCTGTTTGTTTTCCGAGCAACACAGCGCAGAACAGGCTGTGGGGGGTCAACCCTTTCTATGCAGAGGGAAGGGCAATGAACTGATCCTCGCTTGCAGAGCCTGATTTCTACCGCTGTAAAGCAGCCCCAGGACAACGTTTTTGCCAGTATTACATTCAACGTGGCTCTCCCTCGGAGGAGGCCCTCTGAACAGCCCTGAAAGAATCCCTGAGCCTTCAGAGCCCCCTGGCGACTCTTACCTGTCATCTCTCTATTGTGACGCAAGGTACACTGTAGGTCCAGCCTGACAGAAAGAGCAGAAAAACCGGTCAACTTGGGAGACATTTGGACGATCCAAAGTCACCTAGGCCTGACTAAGTCATTAAGCGGGTAATGCTAGGCACGGCATGCAAAAGAGCCCGCCTGCAACGAAGTGTGATCATAGAAAGGCCCCGTGTGGCCGAAAGTCTCCAGTAGTCAGTCAGAGGGTGCCGGTAAATGCGCTGTGGGGTCACGTGGGAAACTGGAGCATGTGGGAGAAGCCCGACTCTCCCCCTTTGGAAAGCAACTTCGGGGCAGCTTCCAAGCTGCCTGCACGCCACGCCCCCAGGACACTGTTCACTCCACAGATGCCTCTGAGGAGCAGTGAGCTTCTGCAAAAGAAACCGGGCGCTTGCGGTTCCTCCCTGGGAGCTCAGCCCAGAGCATACTGTAGCTAAAGTGCCAACTAAAGGTGACCTCGATCCACGAGGTAAGGTGCACATTTTCCCATTCCCAGAGGCAGGGGTGCACCAGTTTCTAGGAAGTCTCAGTCAGTGGACGGCTTTAGCTTTAGTATGCCTCAGAGTGCTCAAGCCTCTGACGGGGGCACTTCTTTCCGAGGAAGTGCACCGTGGACCCAAAGCCTTCTGAGCCCCATCAAGGGATACACGGCTCTGGGACCATGCCTCACTACGCAGGTGAAAGGGCCGGGAACTAATCTGTTCTCTAAGGCTAGCGTTCCACAGCTTTGCAACAGCCCCAGGAGCACGGTTCTTGGGCAGGCTTTCTTTCCATGCGGGTCTGCCACGTTGAGGACACCTAAGCGGCCCTGAAAGAAACCACCGGGGCTCCAATCCACTTTGGGGACTCGTGCTCGACGTCTCTCTAAGTGAGGCAGAAAGTAGACTTTAGGTCCAGCCCGAAGTAAAGTAGAGATTTACCCTGAGCCTTGCTAGGCACTTGGAACATGCAAAGTCACCTAGGCCTCCTGAGGGCATTTAGAGGATTACGCCATTCAGCACATGCAGAACTCACTGCATCCCAAAGTTTCATCGCAGAAGGCCGAATTGTGCTGCAAGGGCCTCCTTTGGCTTGTCAGCGAAGAGAGGTCTATGTGCTGGGTGATCCGGTGTGTAATTGAGAAGAAGCCTGGCGAAAGGCAGGATTTCCCCCCGTTTGAAAGGTAGATAGTGGCGGCCTCAAGATGACTGAAAGTGCTCTTACCCGTCTTCTAGTCAGTGCTAGGAATGCCTCAGGGAAGAAAGTGAGTTTTCTCCTACGAATCCAGGTGGTGGCCAGTGCCTTGCTAGGAGCTCATCCCACGGCTTGCCCGAGCTAAAGTGCGAAGTAAACGTGACCCCGGGCCTCAAGGTAAGCACGAGTGTTTCCTATCAGCACACTCTGCTGTGCAGCCATCTCCATGAACCCTGACTCGATAGAGTGCTTTAACTCCTCTACGGCTCTCCGGAGGCCTCAGAGAGTCGCGTATGAATTCCCTTCTGAGGGAGAGCGTGTGTGCCGCGAGTCCCCTGTTTGTTTTCCGAGCAACACAGCGCAGAACAGGCTGTGGGGGGTCAACCCTTTCTATGCAGAGGGAAGGGCAATGAACTGATCCTCGCTTGCAGAGCCTGATTTCTACCGCTGTAAAGCAGCCCCAGGACAACGTTTTTGCCAGTATTACATTCAACGTGGCTCTCCCTCGGAGGAGGCCCTCTGAACAGCCCTGAAAGAATCCCTGAGCCTTCAGAGCCCCCTGGCGACTCTTACCTGTCATCTCTCTATTGTGACGCAAGGTACACTGTAGGTCCAGCCTGACAGAAAGAGCAGAAAAACCGGTCAACTTGGGAGACATTTGGACGATCCAAAGTCACCTAGGCCTGACTAAGTCATTAAGCGGGTAATGCTAGGCACGGCATGCAAAAGAGCCCGCCTGCAACGAAGTGTGATCATAGAAAGGCCCCGTGTGGCCGAAAGTCTCCAGTAGTCAGTCAGAGGGTGCCGGTAAATGCGCTGTGGGGTCACGTGGGAAACTGGAGCATGTGGGAGAAGCCCGACTCTCCCCCTTTGGAAAGCAACTTCGGGGCAGCTTCCAAGCTGCCTGCACGCCACGCCCCCAGGACACTGTTCACTCCACAGATGCCTCTGAGGAGCAGTGAGCTTCTGCAAAAGAAACCGGGCGCTTGCGGTTCCTCCCTGGGAGCTCAGCCCAGAGCATACTGTAGCTAAAGTGCCAACTAAAGGTGACCTCGATCCACGAGGTAAGGTGCACATTTTCCCATTCCCAGAGGCAGGGGTGCACCAGTTTCTAGGAAGTCTCAGTCAGTGGACGGCTTTAGCTTTAGTATGCCTCAGAGTGCTCAAGCCTCTGACGGGGGCACTTCTTTCCGAGGAAGTGCACCGTGGACCCAAAGCCTTCTGAGCCCCATCAAGGGATACACGGCTCTGGGACCATGCCTCACTACGCAGGTGAAAGGGCCGGGAACTAATCTGTTCTCTAAGGCTAGCGTTCCACAGCTTTGCAACAGCCCCAGGAGCACGGTTCTTGGGCAGGCTTTCTTTCCATGCGGGTCTGCCACGTTGAGGACACCTAAGCGGCCCTGAAAGAAACCACCGGGGCTCCAATCCACTTTGGGGACTCGTGCTCGACGTCTCTCTAAGTGAGGCAGAAAGTAGACTTTAGGTCCAGCCCGAAGTAAAGTAGAGATTTACCCTGAGCCTTGCTAGGCACTTGGAACATGCAAAGTCACCTAGGCCTCCTGAGGGCATTTAGAGGATTACGCCATTCAGCACATGCAGAACTCACTGCATCCCAAAGTTTCATCGCAGAAGGCCGAATTGTGCTGCAAGGGCCTCCTTTGGCTTGTCAGCGAAGAGAGGTCTATGTGCTGGGTGATCCGGTGTGTAATTGAGAAGAAGCCTGGCGAAAGGCAGGATTTCCCCCCATTTGAAAGGTAGATAGTGGCGGCCTCAAGATGACTGAAAGTGCTCTTACCCGTCTTCTAGTCAGTGCTAGGAATGCCTCAGGGAAGAAAGTGAGTTTTCTCCTACGAATCCAGGTGGTGGCCAGTGCCTTGCTAGGAGCTCATCCCACGGCTTGCCCGAGCTAAAGTGCGAAGTAAACGTGACCCCGGGCCTCAAGGTAAGCACGAGTGTTTCCTATCAGCACACTTTGCTGTGCAGCCATCTCCATGAACCCTGACTCGATAGAGTGCTTTAACTCCTCTACGGCTCTCCGGAGGCCTCAGAGAGTCGCGTATGAATTCCCTTCTGAGGGAGAGCGTGTGTGCCGCGAGTCCCCTGTTTGTTTTCCGAGCAACACAGCGCAGAACAGGCTGTGGGGGGTCAACCCTTTCTATGCAGAGGGAAGGGCAATGAACTGATCCTCGCTTGCAGAGCCTGATTTCTACCGCTGTAAAGCAGCCCCAGGACAACGTTTTTGCCAGTATTACATTCAACGTGGCTCTCCCTCGGAGGAGGCCCTCTGAACAGCCCTGAAAGAATCCCTGAGCCTTCAGAGCCCCCTGGCGACTCTTACCTGTCATCTCTCTATTGTGACGCAAGGTACACTGTAGGTCCAGCCTGACAGAAAGAGCAGAAAAACCGGTCAACTTGGGAGACATTTGGACGATCCAAAGTCACCTAGGCCTGACTAAGTCATTAAGCGGGTAATGCTAGGCACGGCATGCAAAAGAGCCCGCCTGCAACGAAGTGTGATCATAGAAAGGCCCCGTGTGGCCGAAAGTCTCCAGTAGTCAGTCAGAGGGTGCCGGTAAATGCGCTGTGGGGTCACGTGGGAAACTGGAGCATGTGGGAGAAGCCCGACTCTCCCCCTTTGGAAAGCAACTTCGGGGCAGCTTCCAAGCTGCCTGCACGCCACGCCCCCAGGACACTGTTCACTCCACAGATGCCTCTGAGGAGCAGTGAGCTTCTGCAAAAGAAACCGGGCGCTTGCGGTTCCTCCCTGGGAGCTCAGCCCAGAGCATACTGTAGCTAAAGTGCCAACTAAAGGTGACCTCGATCCACGAGGTAAGGTGCACATTTTCCCATTCCCAGAGGCAGGGGTGCACCAGTTTCTAGGAAGTCTCAGTCAGTGGACGGCTTTAGCTTTAGTATGCCTCAGAGTGCTCAAGCCTCTGACGGGGGCACTTCTTTCCGAGGAAGTGCACCGTGGACCCAAAGCCTTCTGAGCCCCATCAAGGGATACACGGCTCTGGGACCATGCCTCACTACGCAGGTGAAAGGGCCGGGAACTAATCTGTTCTCTAAGGCTAGCGTTCCACAGCTTTGCAACAGCCCCAGGAGCACGGTTCTTGGGCAGGCTTTCTTTCCATGCGGGTCTGCCACGTTGAGGACACCTAAGCGGCCCTGAAAGAAACCACCGGGGCTCCAATCCACTTTGGGGACTCGTGCTCGACGTCTCTCTAAGTGAGGCAGAAAGTAGACTTTAGGTCCAGCCCGAAGTAAAGTAGAGATTTACCCTGAGCCTTGCTAGGCACTTGGAACATGCAAAGTCACCTAGGCCTCCTGAGGGCATTTAGAGGATTACGCCATTCAGCACATGCAGAACTCACTGCATCCCAAAGTTTCATCGCAGAAGGCCGAATTGTGCTGCAAGGGCCTCCTTTGGCTTGTCAGCGAAGAGAGGTCTATGTGCTGGGTGATCCGGTGTGTAATTGAGAAGAAGCCTGGCGAAAGGCAGGATTTCCCCCCATTTGAAAGGTAGATAGTGGCGGCCTCAAGATGACTGAAAGTGCTCTTACCCGTCTTCTAGTCAGTGCTAGGAATGCCTCAGGGAAGAAAGTGAGTTTTCTCCTACGAATCCAGGTGGTGGCCAGTGCCTTGCTAGGAGCTCATCCCACGGCTTGCCCGAGCTAAAGTGCGAAGTAAACGTGACCCCGGGCCTCAAGGTAAGCACGAGTGTTTCCTATCAGCACACTTTGCTGTGCAGCCATCTCCATGAACCCTGACTCGATAGAGTGCTTTAACTCCTCTACGGCTCTCCGGAGGCCTCAGAGAGTCGCGTATGAATTCCCTTCTGAGGGAGAGCGTGTGTGCCGCGAGTCCCCTGTTTGTTTTCCGAGCAACACAGCGCAGAACAGGCTGTGGGGGGTCAACCCTTTCTATGCAGAGGGAAGGGCAATGAACTGATCCTCGCTTGCAGAGCCTGATTTCTACCGCTGTAAAGCAGCCCCAGGACAACGTTTTTGCCAGTATTACATTCAACGTGGCTCTCCCTCGGAGGAGGCCCTCTGAACAGCCCTGAAAGAATCCCTGAGCCTTCAGAGCCCCCTGGCGACTCTTACCTGTCATCTCTCTATTGTGACGCAAGGTACACTGTAGGTCCAGCCTGACAGAAAGAGCAGAAAAACCGGTCAACTTGGGAGACATTTGGACGATCCAAAGTCACCTAGGCCTGACTAAGTCATTAAGCGGGTAATGCTAGGCACGGCATGCAAAAGAGCCCGCCTGCAACGAAGTGTGATCATAGAAAGGCCCCGTGTGGCCGAAAGTCTCCAGTAGTCAGTCAGAGGGTGCCGGTAAATGCGCTGTGGGGTCACGTGGGAAACTGGAGCATGTGGGAGAAGCCCGACTCTCCCCCTTTGGAAAGCAACTTCGGGGCAGCTTCCAAGCTGCCTGCACGCCACGCCCCCAGGACACTGTTCACTCCACAGATGCCTCTGAGGAGCAGTGAGCTTCTGCAAAAGAAACCGGGCGCTTGCGGTTCCTCCCTGGGAGCTCAGCCCAGAGCATACTGTAGCTAAAGTGCCAACTAAAGGTGACCTCGATCCACGAGGTAAGGTGCACATTTTCCCATTCCCAGAGGCAGGGGTGCACCAGTTTCTAGGAAGTCTCAGTCAGTGGACGGCTTTAGCTTTAGTATGCCTCAGAGTGCTCAAGCCTCTGACGGGGGCACTTCTTTCCGAGGAAGTGCACCGTGGACCCAAAGCCTTCTGAGCCCCATCAAGGGATACACGGCTCTGGGACCATGCCTCACTACGCAGGTGAAAGGGCCGGGAACTAATCTGTTCTCTAAGGCTAGCGTTCCACAGCTTTGCAACAGCCCCAGGAGCACGGTTCTTGGGCAGGCTTTCTTTCCATGCGGGTCTGCCACGTTGAGGACACCTAAGCGGCCCTGAAAGAAACCACCGGGGCTCCAATCCACTTTGGGGACTCGTGCTCGACGTCTCTCTAAGTGAGGCAGAAAGTAGACTTTAGGTCCAGCCCGAAGTAAAGTAGAGATTTACCCTGAGCCTTGCTAGGCACTTGGAACATGCAAAGTCACCTAGGCCTCCTGAGGGCATTTAGAGGATTACGCCATTCAGCACATGCAGAACTCACTGCATCCCAAAGTTTCATCGCAGAAGGCCGAATTGTGCTGCAAGGGCCTCCTTTGGCTTGTCAGCGAAGAGAGGTCTATGTGCTGGGTGATCCGGTGTGTAATTGAGAAGAAGCCTGGCGAAAGGCAGGATTTCCCCCCATTTGAAAGGTAGATAGTGGCGGCCTCAAGATGACTGAAAGTGCTCTTACCCGTCTTCTAGTCAGTGCTAGGAATGCCTCAGGGAAGAAAGTGAGTTTTCTCCTACGAATCCAGGTGGTGGCCAGTGCCTTGCTAGGAGCTCATCCCACGGCTTGCCCGAGCTAAAGTGCGAAGTAAACGTGACCCCGGGCCTCAAGGTAAGCACGAGTGTTTCCTATCAGCACACTTTGCTGTGCAGCCATCTCCATGAACCCTGACTCGATAGAGTGCTTTAACTCCTCTACGGCTCTCCGGAGGCCTCAGAGAGTCGCGTATGAATTCCCTTCTGAGGGAGAGCGTGTGTGCCGCGAGTCCCCTGTTTGTTTTCCGAGCAACACAGCGCAGAACAGGCTGTGGGGGGTCAACCCTTTCTATGCAGAGGGAAGGGCAATGAACTGATCCTCGCTTGCAGAGCCTGATTTCTACCGCTGTAAAGCAGCCCCAGGACAACGTTTTTGCCAGTATTACATTCAACGTGGCTCTCCCTCGGAGGAGGCCCTCTGAACAGCCCTGAAAGAATCCCTGAGCCTTCAGAGCCCCCTGGCGACTCTTACCTGTCATCTCTCTATTGTGACGCAAGGTACACTGTAGGTCCAGCCTGACAGAAAGAGCAGAAAAACCGGTCAACTTGGGAGACATTTGGACGATCCAAAGTCACCTAGGCCTGACTAAGTCATTAAGCGGGTAATGCTAGGCACGGCATGCAAAAGAGCCCGCCTGCAACGAAGTGTGATCATAGAAAGGCCCCGTGTGGCCGAAAGTCTCCAGTAGTCAGTCAGAGGGTGCCGGTAAATGCGCTGTGGGGTCACGTGGGAAACTGGAGCATGTGGGAGAAGCCCGACTCTCCCCCTTTGGAAAGCAACTTCGGGGCAGCTTCCAAGCTGCCTGCACGCCACGCCCCCAGGACACTGTTCACTCCACAGATGCCTCTGAGGAGCAGTGAGCTTCTGCAAAAGAAACCGGGCGCTTGCGGTTCCTCCCTGGGAGCTCAGCCCAGAGCATACTGTAGCTAAAGTGCCAACTAAAGGTGACCTCGATCCACGAGGTAAGGTGCACATTTTCCCATTCCCAGAGGCAGGGGTGCACCAGTTTCTAGGAAGTCTCAGTCAGTGGACGGCTTTAGCTTTAGTATGCCTCAGAGTGCTCAAGCCTCTGACGGGGGCACTTCTTTCCGAGGAAGTGCACCGTGGACCCAAAGCCTTCTGAGCCCCATCAAGGGATACACGGCTCTGGGACCATGCCTCACTACGCAGGTGAAAGGGCCGGGAACTAATCTGTTCTCTAAGGCTAGCGTTCCACAGCTTTGCAACAGCCCCAGGAGCACGGTTCTTGGGCAGGCTTTCTTTCCATGCGGGTCTGCCACGTTGAGGACACCTAAGCGGCCCTGAAAGAAACCACCGGGGCTCCAATCCACTTTGGGGACTCGTGCTCGACGTCTCTCTAAGTGAGGCAGAAAGTAGACTTTAGGTCCAGCCCGAAGTAAAGTAGAGATTTACCCTGAGCCTTGCTAGGCACTTGGAACATGCAAAGTCACCTAGGCCTCCTGAGGGCATTTAGAGGATTACGCCATTCAGCACATGCAGAACTCACTGCATCCCAAAGTTTCATCGCAGAAGGCCGAATTGTGCTGCAAGGGCCTCCTTTGGCTTGTCAGCGAAGAGAGGTCTATGTGCTGGGTGATCCGGTGTGTAATTGAGAAGAAGCCTGGCGAAAGGCAGGATTTCCCCCCATTTGAAAGGTAGATAGTGGCGGCCTCAAGATGACTGAAAGTGCTCTTACCCGTCTTCTAGTCAGTGCTAGGAATGCCTCAGGGAAGAAAGTGAGTTTTCTCCTACGAATCCAGGTGGTGGCCAGTGCCTTGCTAGGAGCTCATCCCACGGCTTGCCCGAGCTAAAGTGCGAAGTAAACGTGACCCCGGGCCTCAAGGTAAGCACGAGTGTTTCCTATCAGCACACTTTGCTGTGCAGCCATCTCCATGAACCCTGACTCGATAGAGTGCTTTAACTCCTCTACGGCTCTCCGGAGGCCTCAGAGAGTCGCGTATGAATTCCCTTCTGAGGGAGAGCGTGTGTGCCGCGAGTCCCCTGTTTGTTTTCCGAGCAACACAGCGCAGAACAGGCTGTGGGGGGTCAACCCTTTCTATGCAGAGGGAAGGGCAATGAACTGATCCTCGCTTGCAGAGCCTGATTTCTACCGCTGTAAAGCAGCCCCAGGACAACGTTTTTGCCAGTATTACATTCAACGTGGCTCTCCCTCGGAGGAGGCCCTCTGAACAGCCCTGAAAGAATCCCTGAGCCTTCAGAGCCCCCTGGCGACTCTTACCTGTCATCTCTCTATTGTGACACAAGGTACACTGTAGGTCCAGCCTGACAGAAAGAGCAGAAAAACCGGTCAACTTGGGAGACATTTGGACGATCCAAAGTCACCTAGGCCTGACTAAGTCATTAAGCGGGTAATGCTAGGCACGGCATGCAAAAGAGCCCGCCTGCAACGAAGTGTGATCATAGAAAGGCCCCGTGTGGCCGAAAGTCTCCAGTAGTCAGTCAGAGGGTGCCGGTAAATGCGCTGTGGGGTCACGTGGGAAACTGGAGCATGTGGGAGAAGCCCGACTCTCCCCCTTTGGAAAGCAACTTCGGGGCAGCTTCCAAGCTGCCTGCACGCCACGCCCCCAGGACACTGTTCACTCCACAGATGCCTCTGAGGAGCAGTGAGCTTCTGCAAAAGAAACCGGGCGCTTGCGGTTCCTCCCTGGGAGCTCAGCCCAGAGCATACTGTAGCTAAAGTGCCAACTAAAGGTGACCTCGATCCACGAGGTAAGGTGCACATTTTCCCATTCCCAGAGGCAGGGGTGCACCAGTTTCTAGGAAGTCTCAGTCAGTGGACGGCTTTAGCTTTAGTATGCCTCAGAGTGCTCAAGCCTCTGACGGGGGCACTTCTTTCCGAGGAAGTGCACCGTGGACCCAAAGCCTTCTGAGCCCCATCAAGGGATACACGGCTCTGGGACCATGCCTCACTACGCAGGTGAAAGGGCCGGGAACTAATCTGTTCTCTAAGGCTAGCGTTCCACAGCTTTGCAACAGCCCCAGGAGCACGGTTCTTGGGCAGGCTTTCTTTCCATGCGGGTCTGCCACGTTGAGGACACCTAAGCGGCCCTGAAAGAAACCACCGGGGCTCCAATCCACTTTGGGGACTCGTGCTCGACGTCTCTCTAAGTGAGGCAGAAAGTAGACTTTAGGTCCAGCCCGAAGTAAAGTAGAGATTTACCCTGAGCCTTGCTAGGCACTTGGAACATGCAAAGTCACCTAGGCCTCCTGAGGGCATTTAGAGGATTACGCCATTCAGCACATGCAGAACTCACTGCATCCCAAAGTTTCATCGCAGAAGGCCGAATTGTGCTGCAAGGGCCTCCTTTGGCTTGTCAGCGAAGAGAGGTCTATGTGCTGGGTGATCCGGTGTGTAATTGAGAAGAAGCCTGGCGAAAGGCAGGATTTCCCCCCATTTGAAAGGTAGATAGTGGCGGCCTCAAGATGACTGAAAGTGCTCTTACCCGTCTTCTAGTCAGTGCTAGGAATGCCTCAGGGAAGAAAGTGAGTTTTCTCCTACGAATCCAGGTGGTGGCCAGTGCCTTGCTAGGAGCTCATCCCACGGCTTGCCCGAGCTAAAGTGCGAAGTAAACGTGACCCCGGGCCTCAAGGTAAGCACGAGTGTTTCCTATCAGCACACTTTGCTGTGCAGCCATCTCCATGAACCCTGACTCGATAGAGTGCTTTAACTCCTCTACGGCTCTCCGGAGGCCTCAGAGAGTCGCGTATGAATTCCCTTCTGAGGGAGAGCGTGTGTGCCGCGAGTCCCCTGTTTGTTTTCCGAGCAACACAGCGCAGAACAGGCTGTGGGGGGTCAACCCTTTCTATGCAGAGGGAAGGGCAATGAACTGATCCTCGCTTGCAGAGCCTGATTTCTACCGCTGTAAAGCAGCCCCAGGACAACGTTTTTGCCAGTATTACATTCAACGTGGCTCTCCCTCGGAGGAGGCCCTCTGAACAGCCCTGAAAGAATCCCTGAGCCTTCAGAGCCCCCTGGCGACTCTTACCTGTCATCTCTCTATTGTGACGCAAGGTACACTGTAGGTCCAGCCTGACAGAAAGAGCAGAAAAACCGGTCAACTTGGGAGACATTTGGACGATCCAAAGTCACCTAGGCCTGACTAAGTCATTAAGCGGGTAATGCTAGGCACGGCATGCAAAAGAGCCCGCCTGCAACGAAGTGTGATCATAGAAAGGCCCCGTGTGGCCGAAAGTCTCCAGTAGTCAGTCAGAGGGTGCCGGTAAATGCGCTGTGGGGTCACGTGGGAAACTGGAGCATGTGGGAGAAGCCCGACTCTCCCCCTTTGGAAAGCAACTTCGGGGCAGCTTCCAAGCTGCCTGCACGCCACGCCCCCAGGACACTGTTCACTCCACAGATGCCTCTGAGGAGCAGTGAGCTTCTGCAAAAGAAACCGGGCGCTTGCGGTTCCTCCCTGGGAGCTCAGCCCAGAGCATACTGTAGCTAAAGTGCCAACTAAAGGTGACCTCGATCCACGAGGTAAGGTGCACATTTTCCCATTCCCAGAGGCAGGGGTGCACCAGTTTCTAGGAAGTCTCAGTCAGTGGACGGCTTTAGCTTTAGTATGCCTCAGAGTGCTCAAGCCTCTGACGGGGGCACTTCTTTCCGAGGAAGTGCACCGTGGACCCAAAGCCTTCTGAGCCCCATCAAGGGATACACGGCTCTGGGACCATGCCTCACTACGCAGGTGAAAGGGCCGGGAACTAATCTGTTCTCTAAGGCTAGCGTTCCACAGCTTTGCAACAGCCCCAGGAGCACGGTTCTTGGGCAGGCTTTCTTTCCATGCGGGTCTGCCACGTTGAGGACACCTAAGCGGCCCTGAAAGAAACCACCGGGGCTCCAATCCACTTTGGGGACTCGTGCTCGACGTCTCTCTAAGTGAGGCAGAAAGTAGACTTTAGGTCCAGCCCGAAGTAAAGTAGAGATTTACCCTGAGCCTTGCTAGGCACTTGGAACATGCAAAGTCACCTAGGCCTCCTGAGGGCATTTAGAGGATTACGCCATTCAGCACATGCAGAACTCACTGCATCCCAAAGTTTCATCGCAGAAGGCCGAATTGTGCTGCAAGGGCCTCCTTTGGCTTGTCAGCGAAGAGAGGTCTATGTGCTGGGTGATCCGGTGTGTAATTGAGAAGAAGCCTGGCGAAAGGCAGGATTTCCCCCCATTTGAAAGGTAGATAGTGGCGGCCTCAAGATGACTGAAAGTGCTCTTACCCGTCTTCTAGTCAGTGCTAGGAATGCCTCAGGGAAGAAAGTGAGTTTTCTCCTACGAATCCAGGTGGTGGCCAGTGCCTTGCTAGGAGCTCATCCCACGGCTTGCCCGAGCTAAAGTGCGAAGTAAACGTGACCCCGGGCCTCAAGGTAAGCACGAGTGTTTCCTATCAGCACACTCTGCTGTGCAGCCATCTCCATGAACCCTGACTCGATAGAGTGCTTTAACTCCTCTACGGCTCTCCGGAGGCCTCAGAGAGTCGCGTATGAATTCCCTTCTGAGGGAGAGCGTGTGTGCCGCGAGTCCCCTGTTTGTTTTCCGAGCAACACAGCGCAGAACAGGCTGTGGGGGGTCAACCCTTTCTATGCAGAGGGAAGGGCAATGAACTGATCCTCGCTTGCAGAGCCTGATTTCTACCGCTGTAAAGCAGCCCCAGGACAACGTTTTTGCCAGTATTACATTCAACGTGGCTCTCCCTCGGAGGAGGCCCTCTGAACAGCCCTGAAAGAATCCCTGAGCCTTCAGAGCCCCCTGGCGACTCTTACCTGTCATCTCTCTATTGTGACGCAAGGTACACTGTAGGTCCAGCCTGACAGAAAGAGCAGAAAAACCGGTCAACTTGGGAGACATTTGGACGATCCAAAGTCACCTAGGCCTGACTAAGTCATTAAGCGGGTAATGCTAGGCACGGCATGCAAAAGAGCCCGCCTGCAACGAAGTGTGATCATAGAAAGGCCCCGTGTGGCCGAAAGTCTCCAGTAGTCAGTCAGAGGGTGCCGGTAAATGCGCTGTGGGGTCACGTGGGAAACTGGAGCATGTGGGAGAAGCCCGACTCTCCCCCTTTGGAAAGCAACTTCGGGGCAGCTTCCAAGCTGCCTGCACGCCACGCCCCCAGGACACTGTTCACTCCACAGATGCCTCTGAGGAGCAGTGAGCTTCTGCAAAAGAAACCGGGCGCTTGCGGTTCCTCCCTGGGAGCTCAGCCCAGAGCATACTGTAGCTAAAGTGCCAACTAAAGGTGACCTCGATCCACGAGGTAAGGTGCACATTTTCCCATTCCCAGAGGCAGGGGTGCACCAGTTTCTAGGAAGTCTCAGTCAGTGGACGGCTTTAGCTTTAGTATGCCTCAGAGTGCTCAAGCCTCTGACGGGGGCACTTCTTTCCGAGGAAGTGCACCGTGGACCCAAAGCCTTCTGAGCCCCATCAAGGGATACACGGCTCTGGGACCATGCCTCACTACGCAGGTGAAAGGGCCGGGAACTAATCTGTTCTCTAAGGCTAGCGTTCCACAGCTTTGCAACAGCCCCAGGAGCACGGTTCTTGGGCAGGCTTTCTTTCCATGCGGGTCTGCCACGTTGAGGACACCTAAGCGGCCCTGAAAGAAACCACCGGGGCTCCAATCCACTTTGGGGACTCGTGCTCGACGTCTCTCTAAGTGAGGCAGAAAGTAGACTTTAGGTCCAGCCCGAAGTAAAGTAGAGATTTACCCTGAGCCTTGCTAGGCACTTGGAACATGCAAAGTCACCTAGGCCTCCTGAGGGCATTTAGAGGATTACGCCATTCAGCACATGCAGAACTCACTGCATCCCAAAGTTTCATCGCAGAAGGCCGAATTGTGCTGCAAGGGCCTCCTTTGGCTTGTCAGCGAAGAGAGGTCTATGTGCTGGGTGATCCGGTGTGTAATTGAGAAGAAGCCTGGCGAAAGGCAGGATTTCCCCCCATTTGAAAGGTAGATAGTGGCGGCCTCAAGATGACTGAAAGTGCTCTTACCCGTCTTCTAGTCAGTGCTAGGAATGCCTCAGGGAAGAAAGTGAGTTTTCTCCTACGAATCCAGGTGGTGGCCAGTGCCTTGCTAGGAGCTCATCCCACGGCTTGCCCGAGCTAAAGTGCGAAGTAAACGTGACCCCGGGCCTCAAGGTAAGCACGAGTGTTTCCTATCAGCACACTTTGCTGTGCAGCCATCTCCATGAACCCTGACTCGATAGAGTGCTTTAACTCCTCTACGGCTCTCCGGAGGCCTCAGAGAGTCGCGTATGAATTCCCTTCTGAGGGAGAGCGTGTGTGCCGCGAGTCCCCTGTTTGTTTTCCGAGCAACACAGCGCAGAACAGGCTGTGGGGGGTCAACCCTTTCTATGCAGAGGGAAGGGCAATGAACTGATCCTCGCTTGCAGAGCCTGATTTCTACCGCTGTAAAGCAGCCCCAGGACAACGTTTTTGCCAGTATTACATTCAACGTGGCTCTCCCTCGGAGGAGGCCCTCTGAACAGCCCTGAAAGAATCCCTGAGCCTTCAGAGCCCCCTGGCGACTCTTACCTGTCATCTCTCTATTGTGACGCAAGGTACACTGTAGGTCCAGCCTGACAGAAAGAGCAGAAAAACCGGTCAACTTGGGAGACATTTGGACGATCCAAAGTCACCTAGGCCTGACTAAGTCATTAAGCGGGTAATGCTAGGCACGGCATGCAAAAGAGCCCGCCTGCAACGAAGTGTGATCATAGAAAGGCCCCGTGTGGCCGAAAGTCTCCAGTAGTCAGTCAGAGGGTGCCGGTAAATGCGCTGTGGGGTCACGTGGGAAACTGGAGCATGTGGGAGAAGCCCGACTCTCCCCCTTTGGAAAGCAACTTCGGGGCAGCTTCCAAGCTGCCTGCACGCCACGCCCCCAGGACACTGTTCACTCCACAGATGCCTCTGAGGAGCAGTGAGCTTCTGCAAAAGAAACCGGGCGCTTGCGGTTCCTCCCTGGGAGCTCAGCCCAGAGCATACTGTAGCTAAAGTGCCAACTAAAGGTGACCTCGATCCACGAGGTAAGGTGCACATTTTCCCATTCCCAGAGGCAGGGGTGCACCAGTTTCTAGGAAGTCTCAGTCAGTGGACGGCTTTAGCTTTAGTATGCCTCAGAGTGCTCAAGCCTCTGACGGGGGCACTTCTTTCCGAGGAAGTGCACCGTGGACCCAAAGCCTTCTGAGCCCCATCAAGGGATACACGGCTCTGGGACCATGCCTCACTACGCAGGTGAAAGGGCCGGGAACTAATCTGTTCTCTAAGGCTAGCGTTCCACAGCTTTGCAACAGCCCCAGGAGCACGGTTCTTGGGCAGGCTTTCTTTCCATGCGGGTCTGCCACGTTGAGGACACCTAAGCGGCCCTGAAAGAAACCACCGGGGCTCCAATCCACTTTGGGGACTCGTGCTCGACGTCTCTCTAAGTGAGGCAGAAAGTAGACTTTAGGTCCAGCCCGAAGTAAAGTAGAGATTTACCCTGAGCCTTGCTAGGCACTTGGAACATGCAAAGTCACCTAGGCCTCCTGAGGGCATTTAGAGGATTACGCCATTCAGCACATGCAGAACTCACTGCATCCCAAAGTTTCATCGCAGAAGGCCGAATTGTGCTGCAAGGGCCTCCTTTGGCTTGTCAGCGAAGAGAGGTCTATGTGCTGGGTGATCCGGTGTGTAATTGAGAAGAAGCCTGGCGAAAGGCAGGATTTCCCCCCATTTGAAAGGTAGATAGTGGCGGCCTCAAGATGACTGAAAGTGCTCTTACCCGTCTTCTAGTCAGTGCTAGGAATGCCTCAGGGAAGAAAGTGAGTTTTCTCCTACGAATCCAGGTGGTGGCCAGTGCCTTGCTAGGAGCTCATCCCACGGCTTGCCCGAGCTAAAGTGCGAAGTAAACGTGACCCCGGGCCTCAAGGTAAGCACGAGTGTTTCCTATCAGCACACTTTGCTGTGCAGCCATCTCCATGAACCCTGACTCGATAGAGTGCTTTAACTCCTCTACGGCTCTCCGGAGGCCTCAGAGAGTCGCGTATGAATTCCCTTCTGAGGGAGAGCGTGTGTGCCGCGAGTCCCCTGTTTGTTTTCCGAGCAACACAGCGCAGAACAGGCTGTGGGGGGTCAACCCTTTCTATGCAGAGGGAAGGGCAATGAACTGATCCTCGCTTGCAGAGCCTGATTTCTACCGCTGTAAAGCAGCCCCAGGACAACGTTTTTGCCAGTATTACATTCAACGTGGCTCTCCCTCGGAGGAGGCCCTCTGAACAGCCCTGAAAGAATCCCTGAGCCTTCAGAGCCCCCTGGCGACTCTTACCTGTCATCTCTCTATTGTGACGCAAGGTACACTGTAGGTCCAGCCTGACAGAAAGAGCAGAAAAACCGGTCAACTTGGGAGACATTTGGACGATCCAAAGTCACCTAGGCCTGACTAAGTCATTAAGCGGGTAATGCTAGGCACGGCATGCAAAAGAGCCCGCCTGCAACGAAGTGTGATCATAGAAAGGCCCCGTGTGGCCGAAAGTCTCCAGTAGTCAGTCAGAGGGTGCCGGTAAATGCGCTGTGGGGTCACGTGGGAAACTGGAGCATGTGGGAGAAGCCCGACTCTCCCCCTTTGGAAAGCAACTTCGGGGCAGCTTCCAAGCTGCCTGCACGCCACGCCCCCAGGACACTGTTCACTCCACAGATGCCTCTGAGGAGCAGTGAGCTTCTGCAAAAGAAACCGGGCGCTTGCGGTTCCTCCCTGGGAGCTCAGCCCAGAGCATACTGTAGCTAAAGTGCCAACTAAAGGTGACCTCGATCCACGAGGTAAGGTGCACATTTTCCCATTCCCAGAGGCAGGGGTGCACCAGTTTCTAGGAAGTCTCAGTCAGTGGACGGCTTTAGCTTTAGTATGCCTCAGAGTGCTCAAGCCTCTGACGGGGGCACTTCTTTCCGAGGAAGTGCACCGTGGACCCAAAGCCTTCTGAGCCCCATCAAGGGATACACGGCTCTGGGACCATGCCTCACTACGCAGGTGAAAGGGCCGGGAACTAATCTGTTCTCTAAGGCTAGCGTTCCACAGCTTTGCAACAGCCCCAGGAGCACGGTTCTTGGGCAGGCTTTCTTTCCATGCGGGTCTGCCACGTTGAGGACACCTAAGCGGCCCTGAAAGAAACCACCGGGGCTCCAATCCACTTTGGGGACTCGTGCTCGACGTCTCTCTAAGTGAGGCAGAAAGTAGACTTTAGGTCCAGCCCGAAGTAAAGTAGAGATTTACCCTGAGCCTTGCTAGGCACTTGGAACATGCAAAGTCACCTAGGCCTCCTGAGGGCATTTAGAGGATTACGCCATTCAGCACATGCAGAACTCACTGCATCCCAAAGTTTCATCGCAGAAGGCCGAATTGTGCTGCAAGGGCCTCCTTTGGCTTGTCAGCGAAGAGAGGTCTATGTGCTGGGTGATCCGGTGTGTAATTGAGAAGAAGCCTGGCGAAAGGCAGGATTTCCCCCCATTTGAAAGGTAGATAGTGGCGGCCTCAAGATGACTGAAAGTGCTCTTACCCGTCTTCTAGTCAGTGCTAGGAATGCCTCAGGGAAGAAAGTGAGTTTTCTCCTACGAATCCAGGTGGTGGCCAGTGCCTTGCTAGGAGCTCATCCCACGGCTTGCCCGAGCTAAAGTGCGAAGTAAACGTGACCCCGGGCCTCAAGGTAAGCACGAGTGTTTCCTATCAGCACACTTTGCTGTGCAGCCATCTCCATGAACCCTGACTCGATAGAGTGCTTTAACTCCTCTACGGCTCTCCGGAGGCCTCAGAGAGTCGCGTATGAATTCCCTTCTGAGGGAGAGCGTGTGTGCCGCGAGTCCCCTGTTTGTTTTCCGAGCAACACAGCGCAGAACAGGCTGTGGGGGGTCAACCCTTTCTATGCAGAGGGAAGGGCAATGAACTGATCCTCGCTTGCAGAGCCTGATTTCTACCGCTGTAAAGCAGCCCCAGGACAACGTTTTTGCCAGTATTACATTCAACGTGGCTCTCCCTCGGAGGAGGCCCTCTGAACAGCCCTGAAAGAATCCCTGAGCCTTCAGAGCCCCCTGGCGACTCTTACCTGTCATCTCTCTATTGTGACGCAAGGTACACTGTAGGTCCAGCCTGACAGAAAGAGCAGAAAAACCGGTCAACTTGGGAGACATTTGGACGATCCAAAGTCACCTAGGCCTGACTAAGTCATTAAGCGGGTAATGCTAGGCACGGCATGCAAAAGAGCCCGCCTGCAACGAAGTGTGATCATAGAAAGGCCCCGTGTGGCCGAAAGTCTCCAGTAGTCAGTCAGAGGGTGCCGGTAAATGCGCTGTGGGGTCACGTGGGAAACTGGAGCATGTGGGAGAAGCCCGACTCTCCCCCTTTGGAAAGCAACTTCGGGGCAGCTTCCAAGCTGCCTGCACGCCACGCCCCCAGGACACTGTTCACTCCACAGATGCCTCTGAGGAGCAGTGAGCTTCTGCAAAAGAAACCGGGCGCTTGCGGTTCCTCCCTGGGAGCTCAGCCCAGAGCATACTGTAGCTAAAGTGCCAACTAAAGGTGACCTCGATCCACGAGGTAAGGTGCACATTTTCCCATTCCCAGAGGCAGGGGTGCACCAGTTTCTAGGAAGTCTCAGTCAGTGGACGGCTTTAGCTTTAGTATGCCTCAGAGTGCTCAAGCCTCTGACGGGGGCACTTCTTTCCGAGGAAGTGCACCGTGGACCCAAAGCCTTCTGAGCCCCATCAAGGGATACACGGCTCTGGGACCATGCCTCACTACGCAGGTGAAAGGGCCGGGAACTAATCTGTTCTCTAAGGCTAGCGTTCCACAGCTTTGCAACAGCCCCAGGAGCACGGTTCTTGGGCAGGCTTTCTTTCCATGCGGGTCTGCCACGTTGAGGACACCTAAGCGGCCCTGAAAGAAACCACCGGGGCTCCAATCCACTTTGGGGACTCGTGCTCGACGTCTCTCTAAGTGAGGCAGAAAGTAGACTTTAGGTCCAGCCCGAAGTAAAGTAGAGATTTACCCTGAGCCTTGCTAGGCACTTGGAACATGCAAAGTCACCTAGGCCTCCTGAGGGCATTTAGAGGATTACGCCATTCAGCACATGCAGAACTCACTGCATCCCAAAGTTTCATCGCAGAAGGCCGAATTGTGCTGCAAGGGCCTCCTTTGGCTTGTCAGCGAAGAGAGGTCTATGTGCTGGGTGATCCGGTGTGTAATTGAGAAGAAGCCTGGCGAAAGGCAGGATTTCCCCCCATTTGAAAGGTAGATAGTGGCGGCCTCAAGATGACTGAAAGTGCTCTTACCCGTCTTCTAGTCAGTGCTAGGAATGCCTCAGGGAAGAAAGTGAGTTTTCTCCTACGAATCCAGGTGGTGGCCAGTGCCTTGCTAGGAGCTCATCCCACGGCTTGCCCGAGCTAAAGTGCGAAGTAAACGTGACCCCGGGCCTCAAGGTAAGCACGAGTGTTTCCTATCAGCACACTTTGCTGTGCAGCCATCTCCATGAACCCTGACTCGATAGAGTGCTTTAACTCCTCTACGGCTCTCCGGAGGCCTCAGAGAGTCGCGTATGAATTCCCTTCTGAGGGAGAGCGTGTGTGCCGCGAGTCCCCTGTTTGTTTTCCGAGCAACACAGCGCAGAACAGGCTGTGGGGGGTCAACCCTTTCTATGCAGAGGGAAGGGCAATGAACTGATCCTCGCTTGCAGAGCCTGATTTCTACCGCTGTAAAGCAGCCCCAGGACAACGTTTTTGCCAGTATTACATTCAACGTGGCTCTCCCTCGGAGGAGGCCCTCTGAACAGCCCTGAAAGAATCCCTGAGCCTTCAGAGCCCCCTGGCGACTCTTACCTGTCATCTCTCTATTGTGACGCAAGGTACACTGTAGGTCCAGCCTGACAGAAAGAGCAGAAAAACCGGTCAACTTGGGAGACATTTGGACGATCCAAAGTCACCTAGGCCTGACTAAGTCATTAAGCGGGTAATGCTAGGCACGGCATGCAAAAGAGCCCGCCTGCAACGAAGTGTGATCATAGAAAGGCCCCGTGTGGCCGAAAGTCTCCAGTAGTCAGTCAGAGGGTGCCGGTAAATGCGCTGTGGGGTCACGTGGGAAACTGGAGCATGTGGGAGAAGCCCGACTCTCCCCCTTTGGAAAGCAACTTCGGGGCAGCTTCCAAGCTGCCTGCACGCCACGCCCCCAGGACACTGTTCACTCCACAGATGCCTCTGAGGAGCAGTGAGCTTCTGCAAAAGAAACCGGGCGCTTGCGGTTCCTCCCTGGGAGCTCAGCCCAGAGCATACTGTAGCTAAAGTGCCAACTAAAGGTGACCTCGATCCACGAGGTAAGGTGCACATTTTCCCATTCCCAGAGGCAGGGGTGCACCAGTTTCTAGGAAGTCTCAGTCAGTGGACGGCTTTAGCTTTAGTATGCCTCAGAGTGCTCAAGCCTCTGACGGGGGCACTTCTTTCCGAGGAAGTGCACCGTGGACCCAAAGCCTTCTGAGCCCCATCAAGGGATACACGGCTCTGGGACCATGCCTCACTACGCAGGTGAAAGGGCCGGGAACTAATCTGTTCTCTAAGGCTAGCGTTCCACAGCTTTGCAACAGCCCCAGGAGCACGGTTCTTGGGCAGGCTTTCTTTCCATGCGGGTCTGCCACGTTGAGGACACCTAAGCGGCCCTGAAAGAAACCACCGGGGCTCCAATCCACTTTGGGGACTCGTGCTCGACGTCTCTCTAAGTGAGGCAGAAAGTAGACTTTAGGTCCAGCCCGAAGTAAAGTAGAGATTTACCCTGAGCCTTGCTAGGCACTTGGAACATGCAAAGTCACCTAGGCCTCCTGAGGGCATTTAGAGGATTACGCCATTCAGCACATGCAGAACTCACTGCATCCCAAAGTTTCATCGCAGAAGGCCGAATTGTGCTGCAAGGGCCTCCTTTGGCTTCTCAGCGAAGAGAGGTCTATGTGCTGGGTGATCCGGTGTGTAATTGAGAAGAAGCCTGGCGAAAGGCAGGATTTCCCCCCATTTGAAAGGTAGATAGTGGCGGCCTCAAGATGACTGAAAGTGCTCTTACCCGTCTTCTAGTCAGTGCTAGGAATGCCTCAGGGAAGAAAGTGAGTTTTCTCCTACGAATCCAGGTGGTGGCCAGTGCCTTGCTAGGAGCTCATCCCACGGCTTGCCCGAGCTAAAGTGCGAAGTAAACGTGACCCCGGGCCTCAAGGTAAGCACGAGTGTTTCCAATCAGCACACTTTGCTGTGCAGCCATCTCCATGAACCCTGACTCGATAGAGTGCTTTAACTCCTCTACGGCTCTCCGGAGGCCTCAGAGAGTCGCGTATGAATTCCCTTCTGAGGGAGAGCGTGTGTGCCGCGAGTCCCCTGTTTGTTTTCCGAGCAACACAGCGCAGAACAGGCTGTGGGGGGTCAACCCTTTCTATGCAGAGGGAAGGGCAATGAACTGATCCTCGCTTGCAGAGCCTGATTTCTACCGCTGTAAAGCAGCCCCAGGACAACGTTTTTGCCAGTATTACATTCAACGTGGCTCTCCCTCGGAGGAGGCCCTCTGAACAGCCCTGAAAGAATCCCTGAGCCTTCAGAGCCCCCTGGCGACTCTTACCTGTCATCTCTCTATTGTGACGCAAGGTACACTGTAGGTCCAGCCTGACAGAAAGAGCAGAAAAACCGGTCAACTTGGGAGACATTTGGACGATCCAAAGTCACCTAGGCCTGACTAAGTCATTAAGCGGGTAATGCTAGGCACGGCATGCAAAAGAGCCCGCCTGCAACGAAGTGTGATCATAGAAAGGCCCCGTGTGGCCGAAAGTCTCCAGTAGTCAGTCAGAGGGTGCCGGTAAATGCGCTGTGGGGTCACGTGGGAAACTGGAGCATGTGGGAGAAGCCCGACTCTCCCCCTTTGGAAAGCAACTTCGGGGCAGCTTCCAAGCTGCCTGCACGCCACGCCCCCAGGACACTGTTCACTCCACAGATGCCTCTGAGGAGCAGTGAGCTTCTGCAAAAGAAACCGGGCGCTTGCGGTTCCTCCCTGGGAGCTCAGCCCAGAGCATACTGTAGCTAAAGTGCCAACTAAAGGTGACCTCGATCCACGAGGTAAGGTGCACATTTTCCCATTCCCAGAGGCAGGGGTGCACCAGTTTCTAGGAAGTCTCAGTCAGTGGACGGCTTTAGCTTTAGTATGCCTCAGAGTGCTCAAGCCTCTGACGGGGGCACTTCTTTCCGAGGAAGTGCACCGTGGACCCAAAGCCTTCTGAGCCCCATCAAGGGATACACGGCTCTGGGACCATGCCTCACTACGCAGGTGAAAGGGCCGGGAACTAATCTGTTCTCTAAGGCTAGCGTTCCACAGCTTTGCAACAGCCCCAGGAGCACGGTTCTTGGGCAGGCTTTCTTTCCATGCGGGTCTGCCACGTTGAGGACACCTAAGCGGCCCTGAAAGAAACCACCGGGGCTCCAATCCACTTTGGGGACTCGTGCTCGACGTCTCTCTAAGTGAGGCAGAAAGTAGACTTTAGGTCCAGCCCGAAGTAAAGTAGAGATTTACCCTGAGATTTGCTAGGCACTTGGAACATGCAAAGTCACCTAGGCCTCCTGAGGGCATTTAGAGGATTACGCCATTCAGCACATGCAGAACTCACTGCATCCCAAAGTTTCATCGCAGAAGGCCGAATTGTGCTGCAAGGGCCTCCTTTGGCTTGTCAGAGAAGAGAGGTCTATGTGCTGGGTGATCCGGTGTGTAATTGAGAAGAAGCCTGGCGAAAGGCAGGATTTCCCCCCATTTGAAAGGTAGATAGTGGCGGCCTCACGATGACTGAAAGTGCTCTTACCCGTCTTCTAGTCAGTGCTAGGAATGCCTCAGGGAAGAAAGTGAGTTTTCTCCTACGAATCCAGGTGGTGGCCAGTGCCTTGCTAGGAGCTCATCCCACGCTTGCCCGAGCTAAAGTGCCAAGTGAACGTGACCCCGGGCCTCAAGGTAAGCACGAGTGTTTCCTATCAGCACACTTTGCTGTGCAGCCATCTCCATGAACCCTGACTCGATAGAGTGCTTTAACTCCTCTACGGCTCTCCGGAGGCCTCAGAGAGTCGCGTATGAATTCCCTTCTGAGGGAGAGCGTGTGTGCCGCGAGTCCCCTGTTTGTTTTCCGAGCAACACAGCGCAGAACAGGCTGTGGGGGGTCAACCCTTTCTATGCAGAGGGAAGGGCAATGAACTGATCCTCGCTTGCAGAGCCTGATTTCTACCGCTGTAAAGCAGCCCCAGGACAACGTTTTTGCCAGTATTACATTCAACGTGGCTCTCCCTCGGAGGAGGCCCTCTGAACAGCCCTGAAAGAATCCCTGAGCCTTCAGAGCCCCCTGGCGACTCTTACCTGTCATCTCTCTATTGTGACGCAAGGTACACTGTAGGTCCAGCCTGACAGAAAGAGCAGAAAAACCGGTCAACTTGGGAGACATTTGGACGATCCAAAGTCACCTAGGCCTGACTAAGTCATTAAGCGGGTAATGCTAGGCACGGCATGCAAAAGAGCCCGCCTGCAACGAAGTGTGATCATAGAAAGGCCCCGTGTGGCCGAAAGTCTCCAGTAGTCAGTCAGAGGGTGCCGGTAAATGCGCTGTGGGGTCACGTGGGAAACTGGAGCATGTGGGAGAAGCCCGACTCTCCCCCTTTGGAAAGCAACTTCGGGGCAGCTTCCAAGCTGCCTGCACGCCACGCCCCCAGGACACTGTTCACTCCACAGATGCCTCTGAGGAGCAGTGAGCTTCTGCAAAAGAAACCGGGCGCTTGCGGTTCCTCCCTGGGAGCTCAGCCCAGAGCATACTGTAGCTAAAGTGCCAACTAAAGGTGACCTCGATCCACGAGGTAAGGTGCACATTTTCCCATTCCCAGAGGCAGGGGTGCACCAGTTTCTAGGAAGTCTCAGTCAGTGGACGGCTTTAGCTTTAGTATGCCTCAGAGTGCTCAAGCCTCTGACGGGGGCACTTCTTTCCGAGGAAGTGCACCGTGGACCCAAAGCCTTCTGAGCCCCATCAAGGGATACACGGCTCTGGGACCATGCCTCACTACGCAGGTGAAAGGGCCGGGAACTAATCTGTTCTCTAAGGCTAGCGTTCCACAGCTTTGCAACAGCCCCAGGAGCACGGTTCTTGGGCAGGCTTTCTTTCCATGCGGGTCTGCCACGTTGAGGACACCTAAGCGGCCCTGAAAGAAACCACCGGGGCTCCAATCCACTTTGGGGACTCGTGCTCGACGTCTCTCTAAGTGAGGCAGAAAGTAGACTTTAGGTCCAGCCCGAAGTAAAGTAGAGATTTACCCTGAGATTTGCTAGGCACTTGGAACATGCAAAGTCACCTAGGCCTCCTGAGGGCATTTAGAGGATTACGCCATTCAGCACATGCAGAACTCACTGCATCCCAAAGTTTCATCGCAGAAGGCCGAATTGTGCTGCAAGGGCCTCCTTTGGCTTGTCAGAGAAGAGAGGTCTATGTGCTGGGTGATCCGGTGTGTAATTGAGAAGAAGCCTGGCGAAAGGCAGGATTTCCCCCCATTTGAAAGGTAGATAGTGGCGGCCTCACGATGACTGAAAGTGCTCTTACCCGTCTTCTAGTCAGTGCTAGGAATGCCTCAGGGAAGAAAGTGAGTTTTCTCCTACGAATCCAGGTGGTGGCCAGTGCCTTGCTAGGAGCTCATCCCACGCTTGCCCTAGCTAAAGTGCCAAGTGAACGTGACCCCGATCCTCAAGGTAAGCACGAGTGTCTCCCAGCAGCAAAGTTTGGTGCGCAGCCATCTCCATGAACCCTGGCTCCTCTACGGCTTTCCGTAGGCCTGAGAGAGTCGCGTATGAATTCCCTTCTGAGGGAGAGCGTGTGTGCTGGGAGTCCCCTTTGTGTTTTCCGAGCCACATGACACAGCACAGACGGTTGGGGTCAAGTCTTTCTATGCAGAGGGAAGGGCAATGAACTGCTTCTCGCTTGCATAGCTTGATTTCTACAGCTGTAAGGCAGCCCCAGGACAACGTTTCTGCCAGTATTACACTCAACGTGGCTCTCCCTCTGTGGAGGCCCCCTGAACTGCACGGAAAGAAACCCTGAGCCTAAAGTGCATCCTGGCAAGTCTTACCTGTCATCTCTCTGTTGTGACCAAGGTACACTGTAGGTCCAGCCTGACAGAAAATACAGGAAAACCGGTAAAATTGGGAGGCATTTGGACTCTCCGAAGTCACCTCGGCCTGACTTAGTCATTAAGCGGGTAACGCTACTCATGGCATGCAAAGCACGCCGCGTCCAAACACGTGTGATCATAGAAAGGCCCAGTGTGGCTCAAAGTCTCCAGTCGTCAGTCCGACAGTGCCGGTAAATGCGCTGTGGGGTCACGTTGGAAACAGGAGCATGCGGGAGAAGCCCGACTTTCCCCCTTTGGAGAGCAACTTCGGTGCAGCTTCCAAGCTGCCTGAAAACCACACCAGCAGGACGCTATTCACGCCACAGATGCCTCTGACGAGCAGTGAGATTTTCCAAAAGAAACCAGGTGCTTGCGACTCCTTCCTGGGCGCTCACCCCAGGGCACAGTGTAGCTAGAGTGCCAACTCAATGTGACCTCTAGTCTCGGGGTAAGGTGCACCTTTCCCCACGACCAGAGATAGGGGTGCACCACTTTGCAGGAAGTCTTCGTCAATGGACGGCTTTAGCTTTAGTATGCCTCACAGCGCTCAAGACTCTCACGTGGGCACTTCTCTCCAAGGAAGGACACTGTGTACCAAAAAGCCTTCGGAGCACAGTCAAGGGCTACACAGCTCTGGGAACACCCCTCACTCTGCAGTTGGAGGGGCCGGGAACTAAGTTGTTCTCCTATGGCGAGCGTTCCACAGCTTGGAAACAGCCTCAGGAACGCGGTTCTCGGCAGCCTTTCTTTCCATGCGGGTCTGCCACGTTGAGGAAACCTACGCTGCCCTGAAAGAAACCGCCGGGGCTCCAATTCAGTTTGGGGACTCCTGCTCGACGGCCCTCTAAGTGATGCCGAAAACTAGACTTTAGGTCCAGCCCGAAAGAAAGTGGAGATTCACCCTGAGCATTCCTACGCATCTGGAACATCCAAAGTCACCTTAGGCCTCCTGAGGCCTTTTAGAGGATTATGCCATTCACCACAGGCAGAACACACTGCATCCACAAGTTTCATCGCAGAGGGCCGAACTGTGTTCCAAGGGTCTCCTTTGGGTTGTCAGGGAAGAGAGGTGCATGTGCTGGGTGAGCCAGGTTGTAATTGAGAAGCCTGGAGAAAGGCAGCGTTTTCCCCATTTGGAAGGTAGGTAGTGGCGGCCTCCAGGCTGACTGAAAGACATTGCTGTTACCCGTCTGCCGGTCACTTGTAGGAATGCCTCAGTGAAGAAAGTGCGTTTTCTCCTACGAATCCAGGTGGTCTCCAGGGCCTTGCTAGGAGCTCATCCCACGCTTGCCCTAGCTAAAGTGCCAAGTGAACGTGACCCCGAGCCTCAAGGTAAGCACGAGTGTCTCCCAGCAGCAAAGTTTGGTGCGCAGCCACCTCCATGAACCCTGGCTCCTCTCCGGCTTTCCGTAGGCCTGAGAGAGTCGCGTATGAATTCCCTTCTGAGGGAGAGCGTGTGTGCTGGGAGTCCCCTTTGTGTTTTCCGAGCCACATGACACAGCTCAGACGGTTGGGGTCAAGTCTTTCTATGCAGAGGGAAGGGCAATGAACTGCTTCTCGCTTGCATAGCTTGATTTCTACAGCTGTAAGGCAGCCCCAGGACAACGTTTCTGCCAGTATTACACTCAACGTGGCTCTCCCTCTGTGGAGGCCCCCTGAACTGCACGGAAAGAAACCCTGAGCCTAAAGTGCATCCTGGCAAGTCTTACCTGTCATCTCTCTGTTGTGACCAAGGTACACTGTAGGTCCAGCCTGACAGAAAATACAGGAAAACCGGTAAAATTGGGAGGCATTTGGACTCTCCGAAGTCACCTCGGCCTGACTTAGTCATTAAGCGGGTAACGCTACTCATGGCATGCAAAGCACGCCGCGTCCAAACACGTGTGATCATAGAAAGGCCCAGTGTGGCTCAAAGTCTCCAGTCGTCAGTCCGACAGTGCCGGTAAATGCGCTGTGGGGTCACGTTGGAAACAGGAGCATGCGGGAGAAGCCCGACTTTCCCCCTTTGGAGAGCAACTTCGGTGCAGCTTCCAAGCTGCCTGAAAACCACACCAGCAGGACACTATTCACGCCACAGATGCCTCTGACGAGCAGTGAGATTTTCCAAAAGAAACCAGGTGCTTGCGACTCCTTCCTGGGCGCTCACCCCAGGGCACAGTGTAGCTAGAGTGCCAACTCAATGTGACCTCTAGTCTCGAGGTAAGGTGCACCTTTCCCCACGACCAGAGATAGGGGTGCACCACTTTGCAGGAAGTCTTCGTCAATGGACGGCTTTAGCTTTAGTATGCCTCACAGCGCTCAAGACTCTCACGTGGGCACTTCTCTCCAAGGAAGGACACTGTGTACCAAAAAGCCTTCGGAGCACAGTCAAGGGCTACACAGCTCTGGGAACACCCCTCACTCTGCAGTTGGAGGGGCCGGGAACTAAGTTGTTCTCCTATGGCGAGCGTTCCACAGCTTGGAAACAGCCTCAGGAACGCGGTTCTCGGCAGCCTTTCTTTCCATGCGGGTCTGCCACGTTGAGGAAACCTACGCTGCCCTGAAAGAAACCGCCGGGGCTCCAATTCAGTTTGGGGACTCCTGCTCGACGGCCCTCTAAGTGATGCCGAAAACTAGACTTTAGGTCCAGCCCGAAAGAAAGTGGAGATTCACCCTGAGCATTCCTACGCATCTGGAACATCCAAAGTCACCTTAGGCCTCCTGAGGCCTTTTAGAGGATTATGCCATTCACCACAGGCAGAACACACTGCATCCACAAGTTTCATCGCAGAGGGCCGAACTGTGTTCCAAGGGTCTCCTTTGGGTTATCAGGGAAGAGAGGTGCATGTGCTGGGTGAGCCAGGTTGTAATTGAGAAGCCTGGAGAAAGGCAGCGTTTTCCCCATTTGGAAGGTAGGTAGTGGCGGCCTCCAGGCTGACTGAAAGACATTGCTGTTACCCGTCTGCCGGTCACTTGTAGGAATGCCTCAGTGAAGAAAGTGCGTTTTCTCCGACGAATCCAGGTGGTCTCCAGGGCCTTGCTAGGAGCTCATCCCACGCTTGCCCTAGCTAAAGTGCCAAGTGAACGTGACCCCGAGCCTCAAGGTAAGCACGAGTGTCTCCCAGCAGCAAAGTTTGGTGCGCAGCCATCTCCATGAACCCTGACTCCTCTACGGCTTTCCGTAGGCCTGAGAGAGTCGCGTATGAATTCCCTTCTGAGGGAGAGCGTGTGTGCTGGGAGTCCCCTTTGTGTTTTCCGAGCCACATGACACAGCACAGACGGTTGGGGTCAAGTCTTTCTATGCAGAGGGAAGGGCAATGAACTGCTTCTCGCTTGCATAGCTTGATTTCTACAGCTGTAAGGCAGCCCCAGGACAACGTTTCTGCCAGTATTACACTCAACGTGGCTCTCCCTCTGTGGAGGCCCCCTGAACTGCACGGAAAGAAACCCTGAGCCTAAAGTGCATCCTGGCAAGTCTTACCTGTCATCTCTCTGTTGTGACCAAGGTACACTGTAGGTCCAGCCTGACAGAAAATACAGGAAAACCGGTAAAATTGGGAGGCATTTGGACTCTCCGAAGTCACCTCGGCCTGACTTAGTCATTAAGCGGGTAACGCTACTCATGGCATGCAAAGCACGCCGCGTCCAAACACGTGTGATCATAGAAAGGCCCAGTGTGGCTCAAAGTCTCCAGTCGTCAGTCCGACAGTGCCGGTAAATGCGCTGTGGGGTCACGTTGGAAACAGGAGCATGCGGGAGAAGCCCGACTTTCCCCCTTTGGAGAGCAACTTCGGTGCAGCTTCCAAGCTGCCTGAAAACCACACCAGCAGGACGCTATTCACGCCACAGATGCCTCTGACGAGCAGTGAGATTTTCCAAAAGAAACCAGGTGCTTGCGACTCCTTCCTGGGCGCTCACCCCAGGGCACAGTGTAGCTAGAGTGCCAACTCAATGTGACCTCTAGTCTCGAGGTAAGGTGCACCTTTCCCCACGACCAGAGATAGGGGTGCACCACTTTGCAGGAAGTCTTCGTCAATGGACGGCTTTAGCTTTAGTATGCCTCACAGCGCTCAAGACTCTCACGTGGGCACTTCTCTCCAAGGAAGGACACTGTGTACCAAAAAGCCTTCGGAGCACAGTCAAGGGCTACACAGCTCTGGGAACACCCCTCACTCTGCAGTTGGAGGGGCCGGGAACTAAGTTGTTCTCCTATGGCGAGCGTTCCACAGCTTGGAAACAGCCTCAGGAACGCGGTTCTCGGCAGCCTTTCTTTCCATGCGGGTCTGCCACGTTGAGGAAACCTACGCTGCCCTGAAAGAAACCGCCGGGGCTCCAATTCAGTTTGGGGACTCCTGCTCGACGGCCCTCTAAGTGATGCCGAAAACTAGACTTTAGGTCCAGCCCGAAAGAAAGTGGAGATTCACCCTGAGCATTCCTACGCATCTGGAACATCCAAAGTCACCTTAGGCCTCCTGAGGCCTTTTAGAGGATTATGCCATTCACCACAGGCAGAACACACTGCATCCACAAGTTTCATCGCAGAGGGCCGAACTGTGTTCCAAGGGTCTCCTTTGGGTTGTCAGGGAAGAGAGGTGCATGTGCTGGGTGAGCCAGGTTGTAATTGAGAAGCCTGGAGAAAGGCAGCGTTTTCCCCATTTGGAAGGTAGGTAGTGGCGGCCTCCAGGCTGACTGAAAGACATTGCTGTTACCCGTCTGCCGGTCACTTGTAGGAATGCCTCAGTGAAGAAAGTGCGTTTTCTCCTACGAATCCAGGTGGTCTCCAGGGCCTTGCTAGGAGCTCATCCCACGCTTGCCCTAGCTAAAGTGCCAAGTGAACGTGACCCCGAGCCTCAAGGTAAGCACGAGTGTCTCCCAGCAGCAAAGTTTGGTGCGCAGCCATCTCCATGAACCCTGACTCCTCTACGGCTTTCCGTAGGCCTGAGAGAGTCGCGTATGAATTCCCTTCTGAGGGAGAGCGTGTGTGCTGGGAGTCCCCTTTGTGTTTTCCGAGCCACATGACACAGCACAGACGGTTGGGGTCAAGTCTTTCTATGCAGAGGGAAGGGCAATGAACTGCTTCTCGCTTGCATAGCTTGATTTCTACAGCTGTAAGGCAGCCCCAGGACAACGTTTCTGCCAGTATTACACTCAACGTGGCTCTCCCTCTGTGGAGGCCCCCTGAACTGCACGGAAAGAAACCCTGAGCCTAAAGTGCATCCTGGCAAGTCTTACCTGTCATCTCTCTGTTGTGACCAAGGTACACTGTAGGTCCAGCCTGACAGAAAGAGCAGAAAAACCGGTCAACTTGGGAGACATTTGGACGATCCAAAGTCACCTAGGCCTGACTAAGTCATTAAGCGGGTAATGCTAGGCACGGCATGCAAAAGAGCCCGCCTGCAACGAAGTGTGATCATAGAAAGGCCCCGTGTGGCCGAAAGTCTCCAGTAGTCAGTCAGAGGGTGCCGGTAAATGCGCTGTGGGGTCACGTGGGAAACTGGAGCATGTGGGAGAAGCCCGACTCTCCCCCTTTGGAAAGCAACTTCGGGGCAGCTTCCAAGCTGCCTGCACGCCACGCCCCCAGGACACTGTTCACTCCACAGATGCCTCTGAGGAGCAGTGAGCTTCTGCAAAAGAAACCGGGCGCTTGCGGTTCCTCCCTGGGAGCTCAGCCCAGAGCATACTGTAGCTAAAGTGCCAACTAAAGGTGACCTCGATCCACGAGGTAAGGTGCACATTTTCCCATTCCCAGAGGCAGGGGTGCACCAGTTTCTAGGAAGTCTCAGTCAGTGGACGGCTTTAGCTTTAGTATGCCTCAGAGTGCTCAAGCCTCTGACGGGGGCACTTCTTTCCGAGGAAGTGCACCGTGGACCCAAAGCCTTCTGAGCCCCATCAAGGGATACACGGCTCTGGGACCATGCCTCACTACGCAGGTGAAAGGGCCGGGAACTAATCTGTTCTCTAAGGCTAGCGTTCCACAGCTTTGCAACAGCCCCAGGAGCACGGTTCTTGGGCAGGCTTTCTTTCCATGCGGGTCTGCCACGTTGAGGACACCTAAGCGGCCCTGAAAGAAACCACCGGGGCTCCAATCCACTTTGGGGACTCGTGCTCGACGTCTCTCTAAGTGAGGCAGAAAGTAGACTTTAGGTCCAGCCCGAAGTAAAGTAGAGATTTACCCTGAGATTTGCTAGGCACTTGGAACATGCAAAGTCACCTAGGCCTCCTGAGGGCATTTAGAGGATTACGCCATTCAGCACATGCAGAACTCACTGCATCCCAAAGTTTCATCGCAGAAGGCCGAATTGTGCTGCAAGGGCCTCCTTTGGCTTGTCAGAGAAGAGAGGTCTATGTGCTGGGTGATCCGGTGTGTAATTGAGAAGAAGCCTGGCGAAAGGCAGGATTTCCCCCCATTTGAAAGGTAGATAGTGGCGGCCTCACGATGACTGAAAGTGCTCTTACCCGTCTTCTAGTCAGTGCTAGGAATGCCTCAGGGAAGAAAGTGAGTTTTCTCCTACGAATCCAGGTGGTGGCCAGTGCCTTGCTAGGAGCTCATCCCACGCTTGCCCTAGCTAAAGTGCCAAGTGAACGTGACCCCGATCCTCAAGGTAAGCACGAGTGTCTCCCAGCAGCAAAGTTTGGTGCGCAGCCATCTCCATGAACCCTGGCTCCTCTACGGCTTTCCGTAGGCCTGAGAGAGTCGCGTATGAATTCCCTTCTGAGGGAGAGCGTGTGTGCTGGGAGTCCCCTTTGTGTTTTCCGAGCCACATGACACAGCACAGACGGTTGGGGTCAAGTCTTTCTATGCAGAGGGAAGGGCAATGAACTGCTTCTCGCTTGCATAGCTTGATTTCTACAGCTGTAAGGCAGCCCCAGGACAACGTTTCTGCCAGTATTACACTCAACGTGGCTCTCCCTCTGTGGAGGCCCCCTGAACTGCACGGAAAGAAACCCTGAGCCTAAAGTGCATCCTGGCAAGTCTTACCTGTCATCTCTCTGTTGTGACCAAGGTACACTGTAGGTCCAGCCTGACAGAAAATACAGGAAAACCGGTAAAATTGGGAGGCATTTGGACTCTCCGAAGTCACCTCGGCCTGACTTAGTCATTAAGCGGGTAACGCTACTCATGGCATGCAAAGCACGCCGCGTCCAAACACGTGTGATCATAGAAAGGCCCAGTGTGGCTCAAAGTCTCCAGTCGTCAGTCCGACAGTGCCGGTAAATGCGCTGTGGGGTCACGTTGGAAACAGGAGCATGCGGGAGAAGCCCGACTTTCCCCCTTTGGAGAGCAACTTCGGTGCAGCTTCCAAGCTGCCTGAAAACCACACCAGCAGGACGCTATTCACGCCACAGATGCCTCTGACGAGCAGTGAGATTTTCCAAAAGAAACCAGGTGCTTGCGACTCCTTCCTGGGCGCTCACCCCAGGGCACAGTGTAGCTAGAGTGCCAACTCAATGTGACCTCTAGTCTCGGGGTAAGGTGCACCTTTCCCCACGACCAGAGATAGGGGTGCACCACTTTGCAGGAAGTCTTCGTCAATGGACGGCTTTAGCTTTAGTATGCCTCACAGCGCTCAAGACTCTCACGTGGGCACTTCTCTCCAAGGAAGGACACTGTGTACCAAAAAGCCTTCGGAGCACAGTCAAGGGCTACACAGCTCTGGGAACACCCCTCACTCTGCAGTTGGAGGGGCCGGGAACTAAGTTGTTCTCCTATGGCGAGCGTTCCACAGCTTGGAAACAGCCTCAGGAACGCGGTTCTCGGCAGCCTTTCTTTCCATGCGGGTCTGCCACGTTGAGGAAACCTACGCTGCCCTGAAAGAAACCGCCGGGGCTCCAATTCAGTTTGGGGACTCCTGCTCGACGGCCCTCTAAGTGATGCCGAAAACTAGACTTTAGGTCCAGCCCGAAAGAAAGTGGAGATTCACCCTGAGCATTCCTACGCATCTGGAACATCCAAAGTCACCTTAGGCCTCCTGAGGCCTTTTAGAGGATTATGCCATTCACCACAGGCAGAACACACTGCATCCACAAGTTTCATCGCAGAGGGCCGAACTGTGTTCCAAGGGTCTCCTTTGGGTTGTCAGGGAAGAGAGGTGCATGTGCTGGGTGAGCCAGGTTGTAATTGAGAAGCCTGGAGAAAGGCAGCGTTTTCCCCATTTGGAAGGTAGGTAGTGGCGGCCTCCAGGCTGACTGAAAGACATTGCTGTTACCCGTCTGCCGGTCACTTGTAGGAATGCCTCAGTGAAGAAAGTGCGTTTTCTCCTACGAATCCAGGTGGTCTCCAGGGCCTTGCTAGGAGCTCATCCCACGCTTGCCCTAGCTAAAGTGCCAAGTGAACGTGACCCCGAGCCTCAAGGTAAGCACGAGTGTCTCCCAGCAGCAAAGTTTGGTGCGCAGCCACCTCCATGAACCCTGGCTCCTCTCCGGCTTTCCGTAGGCCTGAGAGAGTCGCGTATGAATTCCCTTCTGAGGGAGAGCGTGTGTGCTGGGAGTCCCCTTTGTGTTTTCCGAGCCACATGACACAGCACAGACGGTTGGGGTCAAGTCTTTCTATGCAGAGGGAAGGGCAATGAACTGCTTCTCGCTTGCATAGCTTGATTTCTACAGCTGTAAGGCAGCCCCAGGACAACGTTTCTGCCAGTATTACACTCAACGTGGCTCTCCCTCTGTGGAGGCCCCCTGAACTGCACGGAAAGAAACCCTGAGCCTAAAGTGCATCCTGGCAAGTCTTACCTGTCATCTCTCTGTTGTGACCAAGGTACACTGTAGGTCCAGCCTGACAGAAAATACAGGAAAACCGGTAAAATTGGGAGGCATTTGGACTCTCCGAAGTCACCTCGGCCTGACTTAGTCATTAAGCGGGTAACGCTACTCATGGCATGCAAAGCACGCCGCGTCCAAACACGTGTGATCATAGAAAGGCCCAGTGTGGCTCAAAGTCTCCAGTCGTCAGTCCGACAGTGCCGGTAAATGCGCTGTGGGGTCACGTTGGAAACAGGAGCATGCGGGAGAAGCCCGACTTTCCCCCTTTGGAGAGCAACTTCGGTGCAGCTTCCAAGCTGCCTGAAAACCACACCAGCAGGACACTATTCACGCCACAGATGCCTCTGACGAGCAGTGAGATTTTCCAAAAGAAACCAGGTGCTTGCGACTCCTTCCTGGGCGCTCACCCCAGGGCACAGTGTAGCTAGAGTGCCAACTCAATGTGACCTCTAGTCTCGAGGTAAGGTGCACCTTTCCCCACGACCAGAGATAGGGGTGCACCACTTTGCAGGAAGTCTTCGTCAATGGACGGCTTTAGCTTTAGTATGCCTCACAGCGCTCAAGACTCTCACGTGGGCACTTCTCTCCAAGGAAGGACACTGTGTACCAAAAAGCCTTCGGAGCACAGTCAAGGGCTACACAGCTCTGGGAACACCCCTCACTCTGCAGTTGGAGGGGCCGGGAACTAAGTTGTTCTCCTATGGCGAGCGTTCCACAGCTTGGAAACAGCCTCAGGAACGCGGTTCTCGGCAGCCTTTCTTTCCATGCGGGTCTGCCACGTTGAGGAAACCTACGCTGCCCTGAAAGAAACCGCCGGGGCTCCAATTCAGTTTGGGGACTCCTGCTCGACGGCCCTCTAAGTGATGCCGAAAACTAGACTTTAGGTCCAGCCCGAAAGAAAGTGGAGATTCACCCTGAGCATTCCTACGCATCTGGAACATCCAAAGTCACCTTAGGCCTCCTGAGGCCTTTTAGAGGATTATGCCATTCACCACAGGCAGAACACACTGCATCCACAAGTTTCATCGCAGAGGGCCGAACTGTGTTCCAAGGGTCTCCTTTGGGTTATCAGGGAAGAGAGGTGCATGTGCTGGGTGAGCCAGGTTGTAATTGAGAAGCCTGGAGAAAGGCAGCGTTTTCCCCATTTGGAAGGTAGGTAGTGGCGGCCTCCAGGCTGACTGAAAGACATTGCTGTTACCCGTCTGCCGGTCACTTGTAGGAATGCCTCAGTGAAGAAAGTGCGTTTTCTCCGACGAATCCAGGTGGTCTCCAGGGCCTTGCTAGGAGCTCATCCCACGCTTGCCCTAGCTAAAGTGCCAAGTGAACGTGACCCCGAGCCTCAAGGTAAGCACGAGTGTCTCCCAGCAGCAAAGTTTGGTGCGCAGCCATCTCCATGAACCCTGACTCCTCTACGGCTTTCCGTAGGCCTGAGAGAGTCGCGTATGAATTCCCTTCTGAGGGAGAGCGTGTGTGCTGGGAGTCCCCTTTGTGTTTTCCGAGCCACATGACACAGCACAGACGGTTGGGGTCAAGTCTTTCTATGCAGAGGGAAGGGCAATGAACTGCTTCTCGCTTGCATAGCTTGATTTCTACAGCTGTAAGGCAGCCCCAGGACAACGTTTCTGCCAGTATTACACTCAACGTGGCTCTCCCTCTGTGGAGGCCCCCTGAACTGCACGGAAAGAAACCCTGAGCCTAAAGTGCATCCTGGCAAGTCTTACCTGTCATCTCTCTGTTGTGACCAAGGTACACTGTAGGTCCAGCCTGACAGAAAATACAGGAAAACCGGTAAAATTGGGAGGCATTTGGACTCTCCGAAGTCACCTCGGCCTGACTTAGTCATTAAGCGGGTAACGCTACTCATGGCATGCAAAGCACGCCGCGTCCAAACACGTGTGATCATAGAAAGGCCCAGTGTGGCTCAAAGTCTCCAGTCGTCAGTCCGACAGTGCCGGTAAATGCGCTGTGGGGTCACGTTGGAAACAGGAGCATGCGGGAGAAGCCCGACTTTCCCCCTTTGGAGAGCAACTTCGGTGCAGCTTCCAAGCTGCCTGAAAACCACACCAGCAGGACGCTATTCACGCCACAGATGCCTCTGACGAGCAGTGAGATTTTCCAAAAGAAACCAGGTGCTTGCGACTCCTTCCTGGGCGCTCACCCCAGGGCACAGTGTAGCTAGAGTGCCAACTCAATGTGACCTCTAGTCTCGAGGTAAGGTGCACCTTTCCCCACGACCAGAGATAGGGGTGCACCACTTTGCAGGAAGTCTTCGTCAATGGACGGCTTTAGCTTTAGTATGCCTCACAGCGCTCAAGACTCTCACGTGGGCACTTCTCTCCAAGGAAGGACACTGTGTACCAAAAAGCCTTCGGAGCACAGTCAAGGGCTACACAGCTCTGGGAACACCCCTCACTCTGCAGTTGGAGGGGCCGGGAACTAAGTTGTTCTCCTATGGCGAGCGTTCCACAGCTTGGAAACAGCCTCAGGAACGCGGTTCTCGGCAGCCTTTCTTTCCATGCGGGTCTGCCACGTTGAGGAAACCTACGCTGCCCTGAAAGAAACCGCCGGGGCTCCAATTCAGTTTGGGGACTCCTGCTCGACGGCCCTCTAAGTGATGCCGAAAACTAGACTTTAGGTCCAGCCCGAAAGAAAGTGGAGATTCACCCTGAGCATTCCTACGCATCTGGAACATCCAAAGTCACCTTAGGCCTCCTGAGGCCTTTTAGAGGATTATGCCATTCACCACAGGCAGAACACACTGCATCCACAAGTTTCATCGCAGAGGGCCGAACTGTGTTCCAAGGGTCTCCTTTGGGTTGTCAGGGAAGAGAGGTGCATGTGCTGGGTGAGCCAGGTTGTAATTGAGAAGCCTGGAGAAAGGCAGCGTTTTCCCCATTTGGAAGGTAGGTAGTGGCGGCCTCCAGGCTGACTGAAAGACATTGCTGTTACCCGTCTGCCGGTCACTTGTAGGAATGCCTCAGTGAAGAAAGTGCGTTTTCTCCTACGAATCCAGGTGGTCTCCAGGGCCTTGCTAGGAGCTCATCCCACGCTTGCCCTAGCTAAAGTGCCAAGTGAACGTGACCCCGAGCCTCAAGGTAAGCACGAGTGTCTCCCAGCAGCAAAGTTTGGTGCGCAGCCATCTCCATGAACCCTGACTCCTCTACGGCTTTCCGTAGGCCTGAGAGAGTCGCGTATGAATTCCCTTCTGAGGGAGAGCGTGTGTGCTGGGAGTCCCCTTTGTGTTTTCCGAGCCACATGACACAGCACAGACGGTTGGGGTCAAGTCTTTCTATGCAGAGGGAAGGGCAATGAACTGCTTCTCGCTTGCATAGCTTGATTTCTACAGCTGTAAGGCAGCCCCAGGACAACGTTTCTGCCAGTATTACACTCAACGTGGCCCTCCCTCTGTGGAGGCCCCCTGAACTGCACGGAAAGAAACCCTGAGCCTAAAGTGCATCCTGGCAAGTCTTACCTGTCATCTCTCTGTTGTGACCAAGGTACACTGTAGGTCCAGCCTGACAGAAAATACAGGAAAACCGGTAAAATTGGGAGGCATTTGGACTCTCCGAAGTCACCTCGGCCTGACTTAGTCATTAAGCGGGTAACGCTACTCATGGCATGCAAAGCACGCCGCGTCCAAACACGTGTGATCATAGAAAGGCCCAGTGTGGCTCAAAGTCTCCAGTCGTCAGTCCGACAGTGCCGGTAAATGCGCTGTGGGGTCACGTTGGAAACAGGAGCATGCGGGAGAAGCCCGACTTTCCCCCTTTGGAGAGCAACTTCGGTGCAGCTTCCAAGCTGCCTGAAAACCACACCAGCAGGACGCTATTCACGCCACAGATGCCTCTGACGAGCAGTGAGATTTTCCAAAAGAAACCAGGTGCTTGCGACTCCTTCCTGGGCGCTCACCCCAGGGCACAGTGTAGCTAGAGTGCCAACTCAATGTGACCTCTAGTCTCGAGGTAAGGTGCACCTTTCCCCACGACCAGAGATAGGGGTGCACCACTTTGCAGGAAGTCTTCGTCAATGGACGGCTTTAGCTTTAGTATGCCTCACAGCGCTCAAGACTCTCACGTGGGCACTTCTCTCCAAGGAAGGACACTGTGTACCAAAAAGCCTTCGGAGCACAGTCAAGGGCTACACAGCTCTGGGAACACCCCTCACTCTGCAGTTGGAGGGGCCGGGAACTAAGTTGTTCTCCTATGGCGAGCGTTCCACAGCTTGGAAACAGCCTCAGGAACGCGGTTCTCGGCAGCCTTTCTTTCCATGCGGGTCTGCCACGTTGAGGAAACCTACTCTGCCCTGAAAGAAACCGCCGGGGCTCCAATTCAGTTTGGGGACTCCTGCTCGACGGCCCTCTAAGTGATGCCGAAAACTAGACTTTAGGTCCAGCCCGAAAGAAAGTGGAGATTCACCCTGAGCATTCCTACGCATCTGGAACATCCAAAGTCACCTTAGGCCTCCTGAGGCCTTTTAGAGGATTATGCCATTCACCACAGGCAGAACACACTGCATCCACAAGTTTCATCGCAGAGGGCCGAACTGTGTTCCAAGGGTCTCCTTTGGGTTATCAGGGAAGAGAGGTGCATGTGCTGGGTGAGCCAGGTTGTAATTGAGAAGCCTGGAGAAAGGCAGCGTTTTCCCCATTTGGAAGGTAGGTAGTGGCGGCCTCCAGGCTGACTGAAAGACATTGCTGTTACCCGTCTGCCGGTCACTTGTAGGAATGCCTCAGTGAAGAAAGTGCGTTTTCTCCGACGAATCCAGGTGGTCTCCAGGGCCTTGCTAGGAGCTCATCCCACGCTTGCCCTAGCTAAAGTGCCAAGTGAACGTGACCCCGAGCCTCAAGGTAAGCACGAGTGTCTCCCAGCAGCAAAGTTTGGTGCGCAGCCATCTCCATGAACCCTGACTCCTCTACGGCTTTCCGTAGGCCTGAGAGAGTCGCGTATGAATTCCCTTCTGAGGGAGAGCGTGTGTGCTGGGAGTCCCCTTTGTGTTTTCCGAGCCACATGACACAGCACAGACGGTTGGGGTCAAGTCTTTCTATGCAGAGGGAAGGGCAATGAACTGCTTCTCGCTTGCATAGCTTGATTTCTACAGCTGTAAGGCAGCCCCAGGACAACGTTTCTGCCAGTATTACACTCAACGTGGCTCTCCCTCTGTGGAGGCCCCCTGAACTGCACGGAAAGAAACCCTGAGCCTAAAGTGCATCCTGGCAAGTCTTACCTGTCATCTCTCTGTTGTGACCAAGGTACACTGTAGGTCCAGCCTGACAGAAAATACAGGAAAACCGGTAAAATTGGGAGGCATTTGGACTCTCCGAAGTCACCTCGGCCTGACTTAGTCATTAAGCGGGTAACGCTACTCATGGCATGCAAAGCACGCCGCGTCCAAACACGTGTGATCATAGAAAGGCCCAGTGTGGCTCAAAGTCTCCAGTCGTCAGTCCGACAGTGCCGGTAAATGCGCTGTGGGGTCACGTTGGAAACAGGAGCATGCGGGAGAAGCCCGACTTTCCCCCTTTGGAGAGCAACTTCGGTGCAGCTTCCAAGCTGCCTGAAAACCACACCAGCAGGACGCTATTCACGCCACAGATGCCTCTGACGAGCAGTGAGATTTTCCAAAAGAAACCAGGTGCTTGCGACTCCTTCCTGGGCGCTCACCCCAGGGCACAGTGTAGCTAGAGTGCCAACTCAATGTGACCTCTAGTCTCGAGGTAAGGTGCACCTTTCCCCACGACCAGAGATAGGGGTGCACCACTTTGCAGGAAGTCTTCGTCAATGGACGGCTTTAGCTTTAGTATGCCTCACAGCGCTCAAGACTCTCACGTGGGCACTTCTCTCCAAGGAAGGACACTGTGTACCAAAAAGCCTTCGGAGCACAGTCAAGGGCTACACAGCTCTGGGAACACCCCTCACTCTGCAGTTGGAGGGGCCGGGAACTAAGTTGTTCTCCTATGGCGAGCGTTCCACAGCTTGGAAACAGCCTCAGGAACGCGGTTCTCGGCAGCCTTTCTTTCCATGCGGGTCTGCCACGTTGAGGAAACCTACGCTGCCCTGAAAGAAACCGCCGGGGCTCCAATTCAGTTTGGGGACTCCTGCTCGACGGCCCTCTAAGTGATGCCGAAAACTAGACTTTAGGTCCAGCCCGAAAGAAAGTGGAGATTCACCCTGAGCATTCCTACGCATCTGGAACATCCAAAGTCACCTTAGGCCTCCTGAGGCCTTTTAGAGGATTATGCCATTCACCACAGGCAGAACACACTGCATCCACAAGTTTCATCGCAGAGGGCCGAACTGTGTTCCAAGGGTCTCCTTTGGGTTGTCAGGGAAGAGAGGTGCATGTGCTGGGTGAGCCAGGTTGTAATTGAGAAGCCTGGAGAAAGGCAGCGTTTTCCCCATTTGGAAGGTAGGTAGTGGCGGCCTCCAGGCTGACTGAAAGACATTGCTGTTACCCGTCTGCCGGTCACTTGTAGGAATGCCTCAGTGAAGAAAGTGCGTTTTCTCCTACGAATCCAGGTGGTCTCCAGGGCCTTGCTAGGAGCTCATCCCACGCTTGCCCTAGCTAAAGTGCCAAGTGAACGTGACCCCGAGCCTCAAGGTAAGCACGAGTGTCTCCCAGCAGCAAAGTTTGGTGCGCAGCCATCTCCATGAACCCTGACTCCTCTACGGCTTTCCGTAGGCCTGAGAGAGTCGCGTATGAATTCCCTTCTGAGGGAGAGCGTGTGTGCTGGGAGTCCCCTTTGTGTTTTCCGAGCCACATGACACAGCACAGACGGTTGGGGTCAAGTCTTTCTATGCAGAGGGAAGGGCAATGAACTGCTTCTCGCTTGCATAGCTTGATTTCTACAGCTGTAAGGCAGCCCCAGGACAACGTTTCTGCCAGTATTACACTCAACGTGGCCCTCCCTCTGTGGAGGCCCCCTGAACTGCACGGAAAGAAACCCTGAGCCTAAAGTGCATCCTGGCAAGTCTTACCTGTCATCTCTCTGTTGTGACCAAGGTACACTGTAGGTCCAGCCTGACAGAAAATACAGGAAAACCGGTAAAATTGGGAGGCATTTGGACTCTCCGAAGTCACCTCGGCCTGACTTAGTCATTAAGCGGGTAACGCTACTCATGGCATGCAAAGCACGCCGCGTCCAAACACGTGTGATCATAGAAAGGCCCAGTGTGGCTCAAAGTCTCCAGTCGTCAGTCCGACAGTGCCGGTAAATGCGCTGTGGGGTCACGTTGGAAACAGGAGCATGCGGGAGAAGCCCGACTTTCCCCCTTTGGAGAGCAACTTCGGTGCAGCTTCCAAGCTGCCTGAAAACCACACCAGCAGGACGCTATTCACGCCACAGATGCCTCTGACGAGCAGTGAGATTTTCCAAAAGAAACCAGGTGCTTGCGACTCCTTCCTGGGCGCTCACCCCAGGGCACAGTGTAGCTAGAGTGCCAACTCAATGTGACCTCTAGTCTCGAGGTAAGGTGCACCTTTCCCCACGACCAGAGATAGGGGTGCACCACTTTGCAGGAAGTCTTCGTCAATGGACGGCTTTAGCTTTAGTATGCCTCACAGCGCTCAAGACTCTCACGTGGGCACTTCTCTCCAAGGAAGGACACTGTGTACCAAAAAGCCTTCGGAGCACAGTCAAGGGCTACACAGCTCTGGGAACACCCCTCACTCTGCAGTTGGAGGGGCCGGGAACTAAGTTGTTCTCCTATGGCGAGCGTTCCACAGCTTGGAAACAGCCTCAGGAACGCGGTTCTCGGCAGCCTTTCTTTCCATGCGGGTCTGCCACGTTGAGGAAACCTACGCTGCCCTGAAAGAAACCGCCGGGGCTCCAATTCAGTTTGGGGACTCCTGCTCGACGGCCCTCTAAGTGATGCCGAAAACTAGACTTTAGGTCCAGCCCGAAAGAAAGTGGAGATTCACCCTGAGCATTCCTACGCATCTGGAACATCCAAAGTCACCTTAGGCCTCCTGAGGCCTTTTAGAGGATTATGCCATTCACCACAGGCAGAACACACTGCATCCACAAGTTTCATCGCAGAGGGCCGAACTGTGTTCCAAGGGTCTCCTTTGGGTTGTCAGGGAAGAGAGGTGCATGTGCTGGGTGAGCCAGGTTGTAATTGAGAAGCCTGGAGAAAGGCAGCGTTTTCCCCATTTGGAAGGTAGGTAGTGGCGGCCTCCAGGCTGACTGAAAGACATTGCTGTTACCCGTCTGCCGGTCACTTGTAGGAATGCCTCAGTGAAGAAAGTGCGTTTTCTCCTACGAATCCAGGTGGTCTCCAGGGCCTTGCTAGGAGCTCATCCCACGCTTGCCCTAGCTAAAGTGCCAAGTGAACGTGACCCCGAGCCTCAAGGTAAGCACGAGTGTCTCCCAGCAGCAAAGTTTGGTGCGCAGCCATCTCCATGAACCCTGACTCCTCTACGGCTTTCCGTAGGCCTGAGAGAGTCGCGTATGAATTCCCTTCTGAGGGAGAGCGTGTGTGCTGGGAGTCCCCTTTGTGTTTTCCGAGCCACATGACACAGCACAGACGGTTGGGGTCAAGTCTTTCTATGCAGAGGGAAGGGCAATGAACTGCTTCTCGCTTGCATAGCTTGATTTCTACAGCTGTAAGGCAGCCCCAGGACAACGTTTCTGCCAGTATTACACTCAACGTGGCCCTCCCTCTGTGGAGGCCCCCTGAACTGCACGGAAAGAAACCCTGAGCCTAAAGTGCATCCTGGCAAGTCTTACCTGTCATCTCTCTGTTGTGACCAAGGTACACTGTAGGTCCAGCCTGACAGAAAATACAGGAAAACCGGTAAAATTGGGAGGCATTTGGACTCTCCGAAGTCACCTCGGCCTGACTTAGTCATTAAGCGGGTAACGCTACTCATGGCATGCAAAGCACGCCGCGTCCAAACACGTGTGATCATAGAAAGGCCCAGTGTGGCTCAAAGTCTCCAGTCGTCAGTCCGACAGTGCCGGTAAATGCGCTGTGGGGTCACGTTGGAAACAGGAGCATGCGGGAGAAGCCCGACTTTCCCCCTTTGGAGAGCAACTTCGGTGCAGCTTCCAAGCTGCCTGAAAACCACACCAGCAGGACGCTATTCACGCCACAGATGCCTCTGACGAGCAGTGAGATTTTCCAAAAGAAACCAGGTGCTTGCGACTCCTTCCTGGGCGCTCACCCCAGGGCACAGTGTAGCTAGAGTGCCAACTCAATGTGACCTCTAGTCTCGAGGTAAGGTGCACCTTTCCCCACGACCAGAGATAGGGGTGCACCACTTTGCAGGAAGTCTTCGTCAATGGACGGCTTTAGCTTTAGTATGCCTCACAGCGCTCAAGACTCTCACGTGGGCACTTCTCTCCAAGGAAGGACACTGTGTACCAAAAAGCCTTCGGAGCACAGTCAAGGGCTACACAGCTCTGGAACACCCCTCACTCTGCAGTTGGAGGGGCCGGGAACTAAGTTGTTCTCCTATGGCGAGCGTTCCACAGCTTGGAAACAGCCTCAGGAACGCGGTTCTCGGCAGCCTTTCTTTCCATGCGGGTCTGCCACGTTGAGGAAACCTACGCTGCCCTGAAAGAAACCGCCGGGGCTCCAATTCAGTTTGGGGACTCCTGCTCGACGGCCCTCTAAGTGATGCCGAAAACTAGACTTTAGGTCCAGCCCGAAAGAAAGTGGAGATTCACCCTGAGCATTCCTACGCATCTGGAACATCCAAAGTCACCTTAGGCCTCCTGAGGCCTTTTAGAGGATTATGCCATTCACCACAGGCAGAACACACTGCATCCACAAGTTTCATCGCAGAGGGCCGAACTGTGTTCCAAGGGTCTCCTTTGGGTTGTCAGGGAAGAGAGGTGCATGTGCTGGGTGAGCCAGGTTGTAATTGAGAAGCCTGGAGAAAGGCAGCGTTTTCCCCATTTGGAAGGTAGGTAGTGGCGGCCTCCAGGCTGACTGAAAGACATTGCTGTTACCCGTCTGCCGGTCACTTGTAGGAATGCCTCAGTGAAGAAAGTGCGTTTTCTCCTACGAATCCAGGTGGTCTCCAGGGCCTTGCTAGGAGCTCATCCCACGCTTGCCCTAGCTAAAGTGCCAAGTGAACGTGACCCCGAGCCTCAAGGTAAGCACGAGTGTCTCCCAGCAGCAAAGTTTGGTGCGCAGCCATCTCCATGAACCCTGACTCCTCTCCGGCTTTCCGTAGGCCTGAGAGAGTCGCGTATGAATTCCCTTCTGAGGGAGAGCGTGTGTGCTGGGAGTCCCCTTTGTGTTTTCCGAGCCACATGACACAGCACAGACGGTTGGGGTCAAGTCTTTCTATGCAGAGGGAAGGGCAATGAACTGCTTCTCGCTTGCATAGCTTGATTTCTACAGCTGTAAGGCAGCCCCAGGACAACGTTTCTGCCAGTATTACACTCAACGTGGCCCTCCCTCTGTGGAGGCCCCCTGAACTGCACGGAAAGAAACCCTGAGCCTAAAGTGCATCCTGGCAAGTCTTACCTGTCATCTCTCTGTTGTGACCAAGGTACACTGTAGGTCCAGCCTGACAGAAAATACAGGAAAACCGGTAAAATTGGGAGGCATTTGGACTCTCCGAAGTCACCTCGGCCTGACTTAGTCATTAAGCGGGTAACGCTACTCATGGCATGCAAAGCACGCCGCGTCCAAACACGTGTGATCATAGAAAGGCCCAGTGTGGCTCAAAGTCTCCAGTCGTCAGTCCGACAGTGCCGGTAAATGCGCTGTGGGGTCACGTTGGAAACAGGAGCATGCGGGAGAAGCCCGACTTTCCCCCTTTGGAGAGCAACTTCGGTGCAGCTTCCAAGCTGCCTGAAAACCACACCAGCAGGACGCTATTCACGCCACAGATGCCTCTGACGAGCAGTGAGATTTTCCAAAAGAAACCAGGTGCTTGCGACTCCTTCCTGGGCGCTCACCCCAGGGCACAGTGTAGCTAGAGTGCCAACTCAATGTGACCTCTAGTCTCGAGGTAAGGTGCACCTTTCCCCACGACCAGAGATAGGGGTGCACCACTTTGCAGGAAGTCTTCGTCAATGGACGGCTTTAGCTTTAGTATGCCTCACAGCGCTCAAGACTCTCACGTGGGCACTTCTCTCCAAGGAAGGACACTGTGTACCAAAAAGCCTTCGGAGCACAGTCAAGGGCTACACAGCTCTGGGAACACCCCTCACTCTGCAGTTGGAGGGGCCGGGAACTAAGTTGTTCTCCTATGGCGAGCGTTCCACAGCTTGGAAACAGCCTCAGGAACGCGGTTCTCGGCAGCCTTTCTTTCCATGCGGGTCTGCCACGTTGAGGAAACCTACGCTGCCCTGAAAGAAACCGCCGGGGCTCCAATTCAGTTTGGGGACTCCTGCTCGACGGCCCTCTAAGTGATGCCGAAAACTAGACTTTAGGTCCAGCCCGAAAGAAAGTGGAGATTCACCCTGAGCATTCCTACGCATCTGGAACATCCAAAGTCACCTTAGGCCTCCTGAGGCCTTTTAGAGGATTATGCCATTCACCACAGGCAGAACACACTGCATCCACAAGTTTCATCGCAGAGGGCCGAACTGTGTTCCAAGGGTCTCCTTTGGGTTGTCAGGGAAGAGAGGTGCATGTGCTGGGTGAGCCAGGTTGTAATTGAGAAGCCTGGAGAAAGGCAGCGTTTTCCCCATTTGGAAGGTAGGTAGTGGCGGCCTCCAGGCTGACTGAAAGACATTGCTGTTACCCGTCTGCCGGTCACTTGTAGGAATGCCTCAGTGAAGAAAGTGCGTTTTCTCCGACGAATCCAGGTGGTCTCCAGGGCCTTGCTAGGAGCTCATCCCACGCTTGCCCTAGCTAAAGTGCCAAGTGAACGTGACCCCGAGCCTCAAGGTAAGCACGAGTGTCTCCCAGCAGCAAAGTTTGGTGCGCAGCCATCTCCATGAACCCTGACTCCTCTACGGCTTTCCGTAGGCCTGAGAGAGTCGCGTATGAATTCCCTTCTGAGGGAGAGCGTGTGTGCTGGGAGTCCCCTTTGTGTTTTCCGAGCCACATGACACAGCACAGACGGTTGGGGTCAAGTCTTTCTATGCAGAGGGAAGGGCAATGAACTGCTTCTCGCTTGCATAGCTTGATTTCTACAGCTGTAAGGCAGCCCCAGGACAACGTTTCTGCCAGTATTACACTCAACGTGGCCCTCCCTCTGTGGAGGCCCCCTGAACTGCACGGAAAGAAACCCTGAGCCTAAAGTGCATCCTGGCAAGTCTTACCTGTCATCTCTCTGTTGTGACCAAGGTACACTGTAGGTCCAGCCTGACAGAAAATACAGGAAAACCGGTAAAATTGGGAGGCATTTGGACTCTCCGAAGTCACCTCGGCCTGACTTAGTCATTAAGCGGGTAACGCTACTCATGGCATGCAAAGCACGCCGCGTCCAAACACGTGTGATCATAGAAAGGCCCAGTGTGGCTCAAAGTCTCCAGTCGTCAGTCCGACAGTGCCGGTAAATGCGCTGTGGGGTCACGTTGGAAACAGGAGCATGCGGGAGAAGCCCGACTTTCCCCCTTTGGAGAGCAACTTCGGTGCAGCTTCCAAGCTGCCTGAAAACCACACCAGCAGGACGCTATTCACGCCACAGATGCCTCTGACGAGCAGTGAGATTTTCCAAAAGAAACCAGGTGCTTGCGACTCCTTCCTGGGCGCTCACCCCAGGGCACAGTGTAGCTAGAGTGCCAACTCAATGTGACCTCTAGTCTCGAGGTAAGGTGCACCTTTCCCCACGACCAGAGATAGGGGTGCACCACTTTGCAGGAAGTCTTCGTCAATGGACGGCTTTAGCTTTAGTATGCCTCACAGCGCTCAAGACTCTCACGTGGGCACTTCTCTCCAAGGAAGGACACTGTGTACCAAAAAGCCTTCGGAGCACAGTCAAGGGCTACACAGCTCTGGAACACCCCTCACTCTGCAGTTGGAGGGGCCGGGAACTAAGTTGTTCTCCTATGGCGAGCGTTCCACAGCTTGGAAACAGCCTCAGGAACGCGGTTCTCGGCAGCCTTTCTTTCCATGCGGGTCTGCCACGTTGAGGAAACCTACGCTGCCCTGAAAGAAACCGCCGGGGCTCCAATTCAGTTTGGGGACTCCTGCTCGACGGCCCTCTAAGTGATGCCGAAAACTAGACTTTAGGTCCAGCCCGAAAGAAAGTGGAGATTCACCCTGAGCATTCCTACGCATCTGGAACATCCAAAGTCACCTTAGGCCTCCTGAGGCCTTTTAGAGGATTATGCCATTCACCACAGGCAGAACACACTGCATCCACAAGTTTCATCGCAGAGGGCCGAACTGTGTTCCAAGGGTCTCCTTTGGGTTGTCAGGGAAGAGAGGTGCATGTGCTGGGTGAGCCAGGTTGTAATTGAGAAGCCTGGAGAAAGGCAGCGTTTTCCCCATTTGGAAGGTAGGTAGTGGCGGCCTCCAGGCTGACTGAAAGACATTGCTGTTACCCGTCTGCCGGTCACTTGTAGGAATGCCTCAGTGAAGAAAGTGCGTTTTCTCCTACGAATCCAGGTGGTCTCCAGGGCCTTGCTAGGAGCTCATCCCACGCTTGCCCTAGCTAAAGTGCCAAGTGAACGTGACCCCGAGCCTCAAGGTAAGCACGAGTGTCTCCCAGCAGCAAAGTTTGGTGCGCAGCCACCTCCATGAACCCTGGCTCCTCTCCGGCTTTCCGTAGGCCTGAGAGAGTCGCGTATGAATTCCCTTCTGAGGGAGAGCGTGTGTGCTGGGAGTCCCCTTTGTGTTTTCCGAGCCACATGACACAGCACAGACGGTTGGGGTCAAGTCTTTCTATGCAGAGGGAAGGGCAATGAACTGCTTCTCGCTTGCATAGCTTGATTTCTACAGCTGTAAGGCAGCCCCAGGACAACGTTTCTGCCAGTATTACACTCAACGTGGCTCTCCCTCTGTGGAGGCCCCCTGAACTGCACGGAAAGAAACCCTGAGCCTAAAGTGCATCCTGGCAAGTCTTACCTGTCATCTCTCTGTTGTGACCAAGGTACACTGTAGGTCCAGCCTGACAGAAAATACAGGAAAACCGGTAAAATTGGGAGGCATTTGGACTCTCCGAAGTCACCTCGGCCTGACTTAGTCATTAAGCGGGTAACGCTACTCATGGCATGCAAAGCACGCCGCGTCCAAACACGTGTGATCATAGAAAGGCCCAGTGTGGCTCAAAGTCTCCAGTCGTCAGTCCGACAGTGCCGGTAAATGCGCTGTGGGGTCACGTTGGAAACAGGAGCATGCGGGAGAAGCCCGACTTTCCCCCTTTGGAGAGCAACTTCGGTGCAGCTTCCAAGCTGCCTGAAAACCACACCAGCAGGACGCTATTCACGCCACAGATGCCTCTGACGAGCAGTGAGATTTTCCAAAAGAAACCAGGTGCTTGCGACTCCTTCCTGGGCGCTCACCCCAGGGCACAGTGTAGCTAGAGTGCCAACTCAATGTGACCTCTAGTCTCGAGGTAAGGTGCACCTTTCCCCACGACCAGAGATAGGGGTGCACCACTTTGCAGGAAGTCTTCGTCAATGGACGGCTTTAGCTTTAGTATGCCTCACAGCGCTCAAGACTCTCACGTGGGCACTTCTCTCCAAGGAAGGACACTGTGTACCAAAAAGCCTTCGGAGCACAGTCAAGGGCTACACAGCTCTGGGAACACCCCTCACTCTGCAGTTGGAGGGGCCGGGAACTAAGTTGTTCTCCTATGGCGAGCGTTCCACAGCTTGGAAACAGCCTCAGGAACGCGGTTCTCGGCAGCCTTTCTTTCCATGCGGGTCTGCCACGTTGAGGAAACCTACGCTGCCCTGAAAGAAACCGCCGGGGCTCCAATTCAGTTTGGCGACTCCTGCTCGACGGCCCTCTAAGTGATGCCGAAAACTAGACTTTAGGTCCAGCCCGAAAGAAAGTGGAGATTCACCCTGAGCATTCCTACGCATCTGGAACATCCAAAGTCACCTTAGGCCTCCTGAGGCCTTTTAGAGGATTATGCCATTCACCACAGGCAGAACACACTGCATCCACAAGTTTCATCGCAGAGGGCCGAACTGTGTTCCAAGGGTCTCCTTTGGGTTGTCAGGGAAGAGAGGTGCATGTGCTGGGTGAGCCAGGTTGTAATTGAGAAGCCTGGAGAAAGGCAGCGTTTTCCCCATTTGGAAGGTAGGTAGTGGCGGCCTCCAGGCTGACTGAAAGACATTGCTGTTACCCGTCTGCCGGTCACTTGTAGGAATGCCTCAGTGAAGAAAGTGCGTTTTCTCCTACGAATCCAGGTGGTCTCCAGGGCCTTGCTAGGAGCTCATCCCACGCTTGCCCTAGCTAAAGTGCCAAGTGAACGTGACCCCGAGCCTCAAGGTAAGCACGAGTGTCTCCCAGCAGCAAAGTTTGGTGCGCAGCCACCTCCATGAACCCTGGCTCCTCTCCGGCTTTCCGTAGGCCTGAGAGAGTCGCGTATGAATTCCCTTCTGAGGGAGAGCGTGTGTGCTGGGAGTCCCCTTTGTGTTTTCCGAGCCACATGACACAGCACAGACGGTTGGGGTCAAGTCTTTCTATGCAGAGGGAAGGGCAATGAACTGCTTCTCGCTTGCATAGCTTGATTTCTACAGCTGTAAGGCAGCCCCAGGACAACGTTTCTGCCAGTATTACACTCAACGTGGCTCTCCCTCTGTGGAGGCCCCCTGAACTGCACGGAAAGAAACCCTGAGCCTAAAGTGCATCCTGGCAAGTCTTACCTGTCATCTCTCTGTTGTGACCAAGGTACACTGTAGGTCCAGCCTGACAGAAAATACAGGAAAACCGGTAAAATTGGGAGGCATTTGGACTCTCCGAAGTCACCTCGGCCTGACTTAGTCATTAAGCGGGTAACGCTACTCATGGCATGCAAAGCACGCCGCGTCCAAACACGTGTGATCATAGAAAGGCCCAGTGTGGCTCAAAGTCTCCAGTCGTCAGTCCGACAGTGCCGGTAAATGCGCTGTGGGGTCACGTTGGAAACAGGAGCATGCGGGAGAAGCCCGACTTTCCCCCTTTGGAGAGCAACTTCGGTGCAGCTTCCAAGCTGCCTGAAAACCACACCAGCAGGACACTATTCACGCCACAGATGCCTCTGACGAGCAGTGAGATTTTCCAAAAGAAACCAGGTGCTTGCGACTCCTTCCTGGGCGCTCACCCCAGGGCACAGTGTAGCTAGAGTGCCAACTCAATGTGACCTCTAGTCTCGAGGTAAGGTGCACCTTTCCCCACGACCAGAGATAGGGGTGCACCACTTTGCAGGAAGTCTTCGTCAATGGACGGCTTTAGCTTTAGTATGCCTCACAGCGCTCAAGACTCTCACGTGGGCACTTCTCTCCAAGGAAGGACACTGTGTACCAAAAGCCTTCGGAGCACAGTCAAGGGCTACACAGCTCTGGGAACACCCCTCACTCTGCAGTTGGAGGGGCCGGGAACTAAGTTGTTCTCCTATGGCGAGCGTTCCACAGCTTGGAAACAGCCTCAGGAACGCGGTTCTCGGCAGCCTTTCTTTCCATGCGGGTCTGCCACGTTGAGGAAACCTACGCTGCCCTGAAAGAAACCGCCGGGGCTCCAATTCAGTTTGGCGACTCCTGCTCGACGGCCCTCTAAGTGATGCCGAAAACTAGACTTTAGGTCCAGCCCGAAAGAAAGTGGAGATTCACCCTGAGCATTCCTACGCATCTGGAACATCCAAAGTCACCTTAGGCCTCCTGAGGCCTTTTAGAGGATTATGCCATTCACCACAGGCAGAACACACTGCATCCACAAGTTTCATCGCAGAGGGCCGAACTGTGTTCCAAGGGTCTCCTTTGGGTTGTCAGGGAAGAGAGGTGCATGTGCTGGGTGAGCCAGGTTGTAATTGAGAAGCCTGGAGAAAGGCAGCGTTTTCCCCATTTGGAAGGTAGGTAGTGGCGGCCTCCAGGCTGACTGAAAGACATTGCTGTTACCCGTCTGCCGGTCACTTGTAGGAATGCCTCAGTGAAGAAAGTGCGTTTTCTCCTACGAATCCAGGTGGTCTCCAGGGCCTTGCTAGGAGCTCATCCCACGCTTGCCCTAGCTAAAGTGCCAAGTGAACGTGACCCCGAGCCTCAAGGTAAGCACGAGTGTCTCCCAGCAGCAAAGTTTGGTGCGCAGCCACCTCCATGAACCCTGGCTCCTCTCCGGCTTTCCGTAGGCCTGAGAGAGTCGCGTATGAATTCCCTTCTGAGGGAGAGCGTGTGTGCTGGGAGTCCCCTTTGTGTTTTCCGAGCCACATGACACAGCACAGACGGTTGGGGTCAAGTCTTTCTATGCAGAGGGAAGGGCAATGAACTGCTTCTCGCTTGCATAGCTTGATTTCTACAGCTGTAAGGCAGCCCCAGGACAACGTTTCTGCCAGTATTACACTCAACGTGGCTCTCCCTCTGTGGAGGCCCCCTGAACTGCACGGAAAGAAACCCTGAGCCTAAAGTGCATCCTGGCAAGTCTTACCTGTCATCTCTCTGTTGTGACCAAGGTACACTGTAGGTCCAGCCTGACAGAAAATACAGGAAAACCGGTAAAATTGGGAGGCATTTGGACTCTCCGAAGTCACCTCGGCCTGACTTAGTCATTAAGCGGGTAACGCTACTCATGGCATGCAAAGCACGCCGCGTCCAAACACGTGTGATCATAGAAAGGCCCAGTGTGGCTCAAAGTCTCCAGTCGTCAGTCCGACAGTGCCGGTAAATGCGCTGTGGGGTCACGTTGGAAACAGGAGCATGCGGGAGAAGCCCGACTTTCCCCCTTTGGAGAGCAACTTCGGTGCAGCTTCCAAGCTGCCTGAAAACCACACCAGCAGGACACTATTCACGCCACAGATGCCTCTGACGAGCAGTGAGATTTTCCAAAAGAAACCAGGTGCTTGCGACTCCTTCCTGGGCGCTCACCCCAGGGCACAGTGTAGCTAGAGTGCCAACTCAATGTGACCTCTAGTCTCGAGGTAAGGTGCACCTTTCCCCACGACCAGAGATAGGGGTGCACCACTTTGCAGGAAGTCTTCGTCAATGGACGGCTTTAGCTTTAGTATGCCTCACAGCGCTCAAGACTCTCACGTGGGCACTTCTCTCCAAGGAAGGACACTGTGTACCAAAAGCCTTCGGAGCACAGTCAAGGGCTACACAGCTCTGGGAACACCCCTCACTCTGCAGTTGGAGGGGCCGGGAACTAAGTTGTTCTCCTATGGCGAGCGTTCCACAGCTTGGAAACAGCCTCAGGAACGCGGTTCTCGGCAGCCTTTCTTTCCATGCGGGTCTGCCACGTTGAGGAAACCTACGCTGCCCTGAAAGAAACCACCGGGGCTCCAATTCAGTTTGGCGACTCCTGCTCGACGGCCCTCTAAGTGATGCCGAAAACTAGACTTTAGGTCCAGCCCGAAAGAAAGTGGAGATTCACCCTGAGCATTCCTACGCATCTGGAACATCCAAAGTCACCTTAGGCCTCCTGAGGCCTTTTAGAGGATTATGCCATTCACCACAGGCAGAACACACTGCATCCACAAGTTTCATCGCAGAGGGCCGAACTGTGTTCCAAGGGTCTCCTTTGGGTTGTCAGGGAAGAGAGGTGCATGTGCTGGGTGAGCCAGGTTGTAATTGAGAAGCCTGGAGAAAGGCAGCGTTTTCCCCATTTGGAAGGTAGGTAGTGGCGGCCTCCAGGCTGACTGAAAGACATTGCTGTTACCCGTCTGCCGGTCACTTGTAGGAATGCCTCAGTGAAGAAAGTGCGTTTTCTCCTACGAATCCAGGTGGTCTCCAGGGCCTTGCTAGGAGCTCATCCCACGCTTGCCCTAGCTAAAGTGCCAAGTGAACGTGACCCCGAGCCTCAAGGTAAGCACGAGTGTCTCCCAGCAGCAAAGTTTGGTGCGCAGCCACCTCCATGAACCCTGGCTCCTCTCCGGCTTTCCGTAGGCCTGAGAGAGTCGCGTATGAATTCCCTTCTGAGGGAGAGCGTGTGTGCTGGGAGTCCCCTTTGTGTTTTCCGAGCCACATGACACAGCACAGACGGTTGGGGTCAAGTCTTTCTATGCAGAGGGAAGGGCAATGAACTGCTTCTCGCTTGCATAGCTTGATTTCTACAGCTGTAAGGCAGCCCCAGGACAACGTTTCTGCCAGTATTACACTCAACGTGGCTCTCCCTCTGTGGAGGCCCCCTGAACTGCACGGAAAGAAACCCTGAGCCTAAAGTGCATCCTGGCAAGTCTTACCTGTCATCTCTCTGTTGTGACCAAGGTACACTGTAGGTCCAGCCTGACAGAAAATACAGGAAAACCGGTAAAATTGGGAGGCATTTGGACTCTCCGAAGTCACCTCGGCCTGACTTAGTCATTAAGCGGGTAACGCTACTCATGGCATGCAAAGCACGCCGCGTCCAAACACGTGTGATCATAGAAAGGCCCAGTGTGGCTCAAAGTCTCCAGTCGTCAGTCCGACAGTGCCGGTAAATGCGCTGTGGGGTCACGTTGGAAACAGGAGCATGCGGGAGAAGCCCGACTTTCCCCCTTTGGAGAGCAACTTCGGTGCAGCTTCCAAGCTGCCTGAAAACCACACCAGCAGGACACTATTCACGCCACAGATGCCTCTGACGAGCAGTGAGATTTTCCAAAAGAAACCAGGTGCTTGCGACTCCTTCCTGGGCGCTCACCCCAGGGCACAGTGTAGCTAGAGTGCCAACTCAATGTGACCTCTAGTCTCGAGGTAAGGTGCACCTTTCCCCACGACCAGAGATAGGGGTGCACCACTTTGCAGGAAGTCTTCGTCAATGGACGGCTTTAGCTTTAGTATGCCTCACAGCGCTCAAGACTCTCACGTGGGCACTTCTCTCCAAGGAAGGACACTGTGTACCAAAAGCCTTCGGAGCACAGTCAAGGGCTACACAGCTCTGGGAACACCCCTCACTCTGCAGTTGGAGGGGCCGGGAACTAAGTTGTTCTCCTATGGCGAGCGTTCCACAGCTTGGAAACAGCCTCAGGAACGCGGTTCTCGGCAGCCTTTCTTTCCATGCGGGTCTGCCACGTTGAGGAAACCTACGCTGCCCTGAAAGAAACCACCGGGGCTCCAATTCAGTTTGGCGACTCCTGCTCGACGGCCCTCTAAGTGATGCCGAAAACTAGACTTTAGGTCCAGCCCGAAAGAAAGTGGAGATTCACCCTGAGCATTCCTACGCATCTGGAACATCCAAAGTCACCTTAGGCCTCCTGAGGCCTTTTAGAGGATTATGCCATTCACCACAGGCAGAACACACTGCATCCACAAGTTTCATCGCAGAGGGCCGAACTGTGTTCCAAGGGTCTCCTTTGGGTTGTCAGGGAAGAGAGGTGCATGTGCTGGGTGAGCCAGGTTGTAATTGAGAAGCCTGGAGAAAGGCAGCGTTTTCCCCATTTGGAAGGTAGGTAGTGGCGGCCTCCAGGCTGACTGAAAGACATTGCTGTTACCCGTCTGCCGGTCACTTGTAGGAATGCCTCAGTGAAGAAAGTGCGTTTTCTCCTACGAATCCAGGTGGTCTCCAGGGCCTTGCTAGGAGCTCATCCCACGCTTGCCCTAGCTAAAGTGCCAAGTGAACGTGACCCCGAGCCTCAAGGTAAGCACGAGTGTCTCCCAGCAGCAAAGTTTGGTGCGCAGCCACCTCCATGAACCCTGGCTCCTCTCCGGCTTTCCGTAGGCCTGAGAGAGTCGCGTATGAATTCCCTTCTGAGGGAGAGCGTGTGTGCTGGGAGTCCCCTTTGTGTTTTCCGAGCCACATGACACAGCACAGACGGTTGGGGTCAAGTCTTTCTATGCAGAGGGAAGGGCAATGAACTGCTTCTCGCTTGCATAGCTTGATTTCTACAGCTGTAAGGCAGCCCCAGGACAACGTTTCTGCCAGTATTACACTCAACGTGGCCCTCCCTCTGTGGAGGCCCCCTGAACTGCACGGAAAGAAACCCTGAGCCTAAAGTGCATCCTGGCAAGTCTTACCTGTCATCTCTCTGTTGTGACCAAGGTACACTGTAGGTCCAGCCTGACAGAAAATACAGGAAAACCGGTAAAATTGGGAGGCATTTGGACTCTCCGAAGTCACCTCGGCCTGACTTAGTCATTAAGCGGGTAACGCTACTCATGGCATGCAAAGCACGCCGCGTCCAAACACGTGTGATCATAGAAAGGCCCAGTGTGGCTCAAAGTCTCCAGTCGTCAGTCCGACAGTGCCGGTAAATGCGCTGTGGGGTCACGTTGGAAACAGGAGCATGCGGGAGAAGCCCGACTTTCCCCCTTTGGAGAGCAACTTCAGTGCAGCTTCCAAGCTGCCTGAAAACCACACCAGCAGGACACTATTCACGCCACAGATGCCTCTGACGAGCAGTGAGATTTTCCAAAAGAAACCAGGTGCTTGCGACTCCTTCCTGGGCGCTCACCCCAGGGCACAGTGTAGCTAGAGTGCCAACTCAATGTGACCTCTAGTCTCGAGGTAAGGTGCACCTTTCCCCACGACCAGAGATAGGGGTGCACCACTTTGCAGGAAGTCTTCGTCAATGGACGGCTTTAGCTTTAGTATGCCTCACAGCGCTCAAGACTCTCACGTGGGCACTTCTCTCCAAGGAAGGACACTGTGTACCAAAAAGCCTTCGGAGCACAGTCAAGGGCTACACAGCTCTGGGAACACCCCTCACTCTGTAGTTGGAGGGGCCGGGAACTAAGTTGTTCTCCTATGGCGAGCGTTCCACAGCTTGGAAACAGCCTCAGGAACGCGGTTCTCGGCAGCCTTTCTTTCCATGCGGGTCTGCCACGTTGAGGAAACCTACGCTGCCCTGAAAGAAACCGCCGGGGCTCCAATTCAGTTTGGGGACTCCTGCTCGACGGCCCTCTAAGTGATGCCGAAAACTAGACTTTAGGTCCAGCCCGAAAGAAAGTGGAGATTCACCCTGAGCATTCCTACGCATCTGGAACATCCAAAGTCACCTTAGGCCTCCTGAGGCCTTTTAGAGGATTATGCCATTCACCACAGGCAGAACACACTGCATCCACAAGTTTCATCGCAGAGGGCCGAACTGTGTTCCAAGGGTCTCCTTTGGGTTGTCAGGGAAGAGAGGTGCATGTGCTGGGTGAGCCAGGTTGTAATTGAGAAGCCTGGAGAAAGGCAGCGTTTTCCCCATTTGGAAGGTAGGTAGTGGCGGCCTCCAGGCTGACTGAAAGACATTGCTGTTACCCGTCTGCCGGTCACTTGTAGGAATGCCTCAGTGAAGAAAGTGCGTTTTCTCCTACGAATCCAGGTGGTCTCCAGGGCCTTGCTAGGAGCTCATCCCACGCTTGCCCTAGCTAAAGTGCCAAGTGAACGTGACCCCGAGCCTCAAGGTAAGCACGAGTGTCTCCCAGCAGCAAAGTTTGGTGCGCAGCCACCTCCATGAACCCTGGCTCCTCTCCGGCTTTCCGTAGGCCTGAGAGAGTCGCGTATGAATTCCCTTCTGAGGGAGAGCGTGTGTGCTGGGAGTCCCCTTTGTGTTTTCCGAGCCACATGACACAGCACAGACGGTTGGGGTCAAGTCTTTCTATGCAGAGGGAAGGGCAATGAACTGCTTCTCGCTTGCATAGCTTGATTTCTACAGCTGTAAGGCAGCCCCAGGACAACGTTTCTGCCAGTATTACACTCAACGTGGCTCTCCCTCTGTGGAGGCCCCCTGAACTGCACGGAAAGAAACCCTGAGCCTAAAGTGCATCCTGGCAAGTCTTACCTGTCATCTCTCTGTTGTGACCAAGGTACACTGTAGGTCCAGCCTGACAGAAAATACAGGAAAACCGGTAAAATTGGGAGGCATTTGGACTCTCCGAAGTCACCTCGGCCTGACTTAGTCATTAAGCGGGTAACGCTACTCATGGCATGCAAAGCACGCCGCGTCCAAACACGTGTGATCATAGAAAGGCCCAGTGTGGCTCAAAGTCTCCAGTCGTCAGTCCGACAGTGCCGGTAAATGCGCTGTGGGGTCACGTTGGAAACAGGAGCATGCGGGAGAAGCCCGACTTTCCCCCTTTGGAGAGCAACTTCGGTGCAGCTTCCAAGCTGCCTGAAAACCACACCAGCAGGACACTATTCACGCCACAGATGCCTCTGACGAGCAGTGAGATTTTCCAAAAGAAACCAGGTGCTTGCGACTCCTTCCTGGGCGCTCACCCCAGGGCACAGTGTAGCTAGAGTGCCAACTCAATGTGACCTCTAGTCTCGAGGTAAGGTGCACCTTTCCCCACGACCAGAGATAGGGGTGCACCACTTTGCAGGAAGTCTTCGTCAATGGACGGCTTTAGCTTTAGTATGCCTCACAGCGCTCAAGACTCTCACGTGGGCACTTCTCTCCAAGGAAGGACACTGTGTACCAAAAGCCTTCGGAGCACAGTCAAGGGCTACACAGCTCTGGGAACACCCCTCACTCTGCAGTTGGAGGGGCCGGGAACTAAGTTGTTCTCCTATGGCGAGCGTTCCACAGCTTGGAAACAGCCTCAGGAACGCGGTTCTCGGCAGCCTTTCTTTCCATGCGGGTCTGCCACGTTGAGGAAACCTACGCTGCCCTGAAAGAAACCACCGGGGCTCCAATTCAGTTTGGCGACTCCTGCTCGACGGCCCTCTAAGTGATGCCGAAAACTAGACTTTAGGTCCAGCCCGAAAGAAAGTGGAGATTCACCCTGAGCATTCCTACGCATCTGGAACATCCAAAGTCACCTTAGGCCTCCTGAGGCCTTTTAGAGGATTATGCCATTCACCACAGGCAGAACACACTGCATCCACAAGTTTCATCGCAGAGGGCCGAACTGTGTTCCAAGGGTCTCCTTTGGGTTGTCAGGGAAGAGAGGTGCATGTGCTGGGTGAGCCAGGTTGTAATTGAGAAGCCTGGAGAAAGGCAGCGTTTTCCCCATTTGGAAGGTAGGTAGTGGCGGCCTCAAGGCTGACTGAAAGACATTGCTGTTACCCGTCTGCCGGTCACTTGTAGGAATGCCTCAGTGAAGAAAGTGCGTTTTCTCCTACGAATCCAGGTGGTCTCCAGGGCCTTGCTAGGAGCTCATCCCACGCTTGCCCTAGCTAAAGTGCCAAGTGAACGTGACCCCGAGCCTCAAGGTAAGCACGAGTGTCTCCCAGCAGCAAAGTTTGGTGCGCAGCCACCTCCATGAACCCTGGCTCCTCTCCGGCTTTCTGTAGGCCTGAGAGAGTCGCGTATGAATTCCCTTCTGAGGGAGAGCGTGTGTGCTGGGAGTCCCCTTTGTGTTTTCCGAGCCACATGACACAGCACAGACGGTTGGGGTCAAGTCTTTCTATGCAGAGGGAAGGGCAATGAACTGCTTCTCGCTTGCATAGCTTGATTTCTACAGCTGTAAGGCAGCCCCAGGACAACGTTTCTGCCAGTATTACACTCAACGTGGCCCTCCCTCTGTGGAGGCCCCCTGAACTGCACGGAAAGAAACCCTGAGCCTAAAGTGCATCCTGGCAAGTCTTACCTGTCATCTCTCTGTTGTGACCAAGGTACACTGTAGGTCCAGCCTGACAGAAAATACAGGAAAACCGGTAAAATTGGGAGGCATTTGGACTCTCCGAAGTCACCTCGGCCTGACTTAGTCATTAAGCGGGTAACGCTACTCATGGCATGCAAAGCACGCCGCGTCCAAACACGTGTGATCATAGAAAGGCCCAGTGTGGCTCAAAGTCTCCAGTCGTCAGTCCGACAGTGCCGGTAAATGCGCTGTGGGGTCACGTTGGAAACAGGAGCATGCGGGAGAAGCCCGACTTTCCCCCTTTGGAGAGCAACTTCGGTGCAGCTTCCAAGCTGCCTGAAAACCACACCAGCAGGACACTATTCACGCCACAGATGCCTCTGACGAGCAGTGAGATTTTCCAAAAGAAACCAGGTGCTTGCGACTCCTTCCTGGGCGCTCACCCCAGGGCACAGTGTAGCTAGAGTGCCAACTCAATGTGACCTCTAGTCTCGAGGTAAGGTGCACCTTTCCCCACGACCAGAGATAGGGGTGCACCACTTTGCAGGAAGTCTTCGTCAATGGACGGCTTTAGCTTTAGTATGCCTCACAGCGCTCAAGACTCTCACGTGGGCACTTCTCTCCAAGGAAGGACACTGTGTACCAAAAGCCTTCGGAGCACAGTCAAGGGCTACACAGCTCTGGGAACACCCCTCACTCTGCAGTTGGAGGGGCCGGGAACTAAGTTGTTCTCCTATGGCGAGCGTTCCACAGCTTGGAAACAGCCTCAGGAACGCGGTTCTCGGCAGCCTTTCTTTCCATGCGGGTCTGCCACGTTGAGGAAACCTACGCTGCCCTGAAAGAAACCGCCGGGGCTCCAATTCAGTTTGGCGACTCCTGCTCGACGGCCCTCTAAGTGATGCCGAAAACTAGACTTTAGGTCCAGCCCGAAAGAAAGTGGAGATTCACCCTGAGCATTCCTACGCATCTGGAACATCCAAAGTCACCTTAGGCCTCCTGAGGCCTTTTAGAGGATTATGCCATTCACCACAGGCAGAACACACTGCATCCACAAGTTTCATCGCAGAGGGCCGAACTGTGTTCCAAGGGTCTCCTTTGGGTTGTCAGGGAAGAGAGGTGCATGTGCTGGGTGAGCCAGGTTGTAATTGAGAAGCCTGGAGAAAGGCAGCGTTTTCCCCATTTGGAAGGTAGGTAGTGGCGGCCTCCAGGCTGACTGAAAGACATTGCTGTTACCCGTCTGCCGGTCACTTGTAGGAATGCCTCAGTGAAGAAAGTGCGTTTTCTCCTACGAATCCAGGTGGTCTCCAGGGCCTTGCTAGGAGCTCATCCCACGCTTGCCCTAGCTAAAGTGCCAAGTGAACGTGACCCCGAGCCTCAAGGTAAGCACGAGTGTCTCCCAGCAGCAAAGTTTGGTGCGCAGCCACCTCCATGAACCCTGGCTCCTCTCCGGCTTTCCGTAGGCCTGAGAGAGTCGCGTATGAATTCCCTTCTGAGGGAGAGCGTGTGTGCTGGGAGTCCCCTTTGTGTTTTCCGAGCCACATGACACAGCACAGACGGTTGGGGTCAAGTCTTTCTATGCAGAGGGAAGGGCAATGAACTGCTTCTCGCTTGCATAGCTTGATTTCTACAGCTGTAAGGCAGCCCCAGGACAACGTTTCTGCCAGTATTACACTCAACGTGGCCCTCCCTCTGTGGAGGCCCCCTGAACTGCACGGAAAGAAACCCTGAGCCTAAAGTGCATCCTGGCAAGTCTTACCTGTCATCTCTCTGTTGTGACCAAGGTACACTGTAGGTCCAGCCTGACAGAAAATACAGGAAAACCGGTAAAATTGGGAGGCATTTGGACTCTCCGAAGTCACCTCGGCCTGACTTAGTCATTAAGCGGGTAACGCTACTCATGGCATGCAAAGCACGCCGCGTCCAAACACGTGTGATCATAGAAAGGCCCAGTGTGGCTCAAAGTCTCCAGTCGTCAGTCCGACAGTGCCGGTAAATGCGCTGTGGGGTCACGTTGGAAACAGGAGCATGCGGGAGAAGCCCGACTTTCCCCCTTTGGAGAGCAACTTCGGTGCAGCTTCCAAGCTGCCTGAAAACCACACCAGCAGGACACTATTCACGCCACAGATGCCTCTGACGAGCAGTGAGATTTTCCAAAAGAAACCAGGTGCTTGCGACTCCTTCCTGGGCGCTCACCCCAGGGCACAGTGTAGCTAGAGTGCCAACTCAATGTGACCTCTAGTCTCGAGGTAAGGTGCACCTTTCCCCACGACCAGAGATAGGGGTGCACCACTTTGCAGGAAGTCTTCGTCAATGGACGGCTTTAGCTTTAGTATGCCTCACAGCGCTCAAGACTCTCACGTGGGCACTTCTCTCCAAGGAAGGACACTGTGTACCAAAAGCCTTCGGAGCACAGTCAAGGGCTACACAGCTCTGGGAACACCCCTCACTCTGCAGTTGGAGGGGCCGGGAACTAAGTTGTTCTCCTATGGCGAGCGTTCCACAGCTTGGAAACAGCCTCAGGAACGCGGTTCTCGGCAGCCTTTCTTTCCATGCGGGTCTGCCACGTTGAGGAAACCTACGCTGCCCTGAAAGAAACCGCCGGGGCTCCAATTCAGTTTGGCGACTCCTGCTCGACGGCCCTCTAAGTGATGCCGAAAACTAGACTTTAGGTCCAGCCCGAAAGAAAGTGGAGATTCACCCTGAGCATTCCTACGCATCTGGAACATCCAAAGTCACCTTAGGCCTCCTGAGGCCTTTTAGAGGATTATGCCATTCACCACAGGCAGAACACACTGCATCCACAAGTTTCATCGCAGAGGGCCGAACTGTGTTCCAAGGGTCTCCTTTGGGTTGTCAGGGAAGAGAGGTGCATGTGCTGGGTGAGCCAGGTTGTAATTGAGAAGCCTGGAGAAAGGCAGCGTTTTCCCCATTTGGAAGGTAGGTAGTGGCGGCCTCCAGGCTGACTGAAAGACATTGCTGTTACCCGTCTGCCGGTCACTTGTAGGAATGCCTCAGTGAAGAAAGTGCGTTTTCTCCTACGAATCCAGGTGGTCTCCAGGGCCTTGCTAGGAGCTCATCCCACGCTTGCCCTAGCTAAAGTGCCAAGTGAACGTGACCCCGAGCCTCAAGGTAAGCACGAGTGTCTCCCAGCAGCAAAGTTTGGTGCGCAGCCACCTCCATGAACCCTGGCTCCTCTCCGGCTTTCCGTAGGCCTGAGAGAGTCGCGTATGAATTCCCTTCTGAGGGAGAGCGTGTGTGCTGGGAGTCCCCTTTGTGTTTTCCGAGCCACATGACACAGCACAGACGGTTGGGGTCAAGTCTTTCTATGCAGAGGGAAGGGCAATGAACTGCTTCTCGCTTGCATAGCTTGATTTCTACAGCTGTAAGGCAGCCCCAGGACAACGTTTCTGCCAGTATTACACTCAACGTGGCTCTCCCTCTGTGGAGGCCCCCTGAACTGCACGGAAAGAAACCCTGAGCCTAAAGTGCATCCTGGCAAGTCTTACCTGTCATCTCTCTGTTGTGACCAAGGTACACTGTAGGTCCAGCCTGACAGAAAATACAGGAAAACCGGTAAAATTGGGAGGCATTTGGACTCTCCGAAGTCACCTCGGCCTGACTTAGTCATTAAGCGGGTAACGCTACTCATGGCATGCAAAGCACGCCGCGTCCAAACACGTGTGATCATAGAAAGGCCCAGTGTGGCTCAAAGTCTCCAGTCGTCAGTCCGACAGTGCCGGTAAATGCGCTGTGGGGTCACGTTGGAAACAGGAGCATGCGGGAGAAGCCCGACTTTCCCCCTTTGGAGAGCAACTTCGGTGCAGCTTCCAAGCTGCCTGAAAACCACACCAGCAGGACACTATTCACGCCACAGATGCCTCTGACGAGCAGTGAGATTTTCCAAAAGAAACCAGGTGCTTGCGACTCCTTCCTGGGCGCTCACCCCAGGGCACAGTGTAGCTAGAGTGCCAACTCAATGTGACCTCTAGTCTCGAGGTAAGGTGCACCTTTCCCCACGACCAGAGATAGGGGTGCACCACTTTGCAGGAAGTCTTCGTCAATGGACGGCTTTAGCTTTAGTATGCCTCACAGCGCTCAAGACTCTCACGTGGGCACTTCTCTCCAAGGAAGGACACTGTGTACCAAAAGCCTTCGGAGCACAGTCAAGGGCTACACAGCTCTGGGAACACCCCTCACTCTGCAGTTGGAGGGGCCGGGAACTAAGTTGTTCTCCTATGGCGAGCGTTCCACAGCTTGGAAACAGCCTCAGGAACGCGGTTCTCGGCAGCCTTTCTTTCCATGCGGGTCTGCCACGTTGAGGAAACCTACGCTGCCCTGAAAGAAACCGCCGGGGCTCCAATTCAGTTTGGCGACTCCTGCTCGACGGCCCTCTAAGTGATGCCGAAAACTAGACTTTAGGTCCAGCCCGAAAGAAAGTGGAGATTCACCCTGAGCATTCCTACGCATCTGGAACATCCAAAGTCACCTTAGGCCTCCTGAGGCCTTTTAGAGGATTATGCCATTCACCACAGGCAGAACACACTGCATCCACAAGTTTCATCGCAGAGGGCCGAACTGTGTTCCAAGGGTCTCCTTTGGGTTGTCAGGGAAGAGAGGTGCATGTGCTGGGTGAGCCAGGTTGTAATTGAGAAGCCTGGAGAAAGGCAGCGTTTTCCCCATTTGGAAGGTAGGTAGTGGCGGCCTCCAGGCTGACTGAAAGACATTGCTGTTACCCGTCTGCCGGTCACTTGTAGGAATGCCTCAGTGAAGAAAGTGCGTTTTCTCCTACGAATCCAGGTGGTCTCCAGGGCCTTGCTAGGAGCTCATCCCACGCTTGCCCTAGCTAAAGTGCCAAGTGAACGTGACCCCGAGCCTCAAGGTAAGCACGAGTGTCTCCCAGCAGCAAAGTTTGGTGCGCAGCCACCTCCATGAACCCTGGCTCCTCTCCG